>NC_048285.1:4110479-4410479 GCF_009762535.1 Notolabrus celidotus | reverse complement strand
GGGCTGCAGGAGTCCAAGCAGCAACGGACCAGGACTACAGCCTCTGTACATGGGGCGCCCACTTTTACTGCTGTGCTGATATTGGGATACTCATCTTGTGTGATTTTTTTCCTCTTCTTTGGTTAATGTTGGCTTGAGACATTAACGTTGATTTTCAGGTTATAAATTTAAAAACATCCTGGAATGGGAGTAAGAGTGTTCTTTTTGTTTGCAGGTTGAAATATGACTCAGAGGCTGAAATCTCTGCTGCTCTGTAATCTTGTTTCAAGACATTGGATTCATTTTTTACAAATCCTGAACCTCAAGAAACTGCCTTAACAATGAAATCATCACAGGGTTTGTTTTGAGGGGTTTAGATCAGAGGATGTTAGTCTGTGCCTCAGGCTGAGGAGATATGACAAAGCGATCCACTGAAGACATTTAAACACATCTTTGGATTTCACTTTTGTCCCAACAGGGCTCTAAAAATAGGATCACCGCTAATACGCTCCGAAATAGAAACGATTCCTGAGATGAAAGCCAACATTGGGGAGGAATCTGTCGTGAGACTGCAAATAATACGAAGCTTTGAGGATACAGTGATATGTTTGTCTGAGCTAATTTTACCAGGTGTTATCACGTCATTGCATATGGATGCTGATACTGTTACTCTGGAGGAACAAGAGAAATCCTGCCGGCTGCAAATCTGAAATGTTTACACTCATACATTTAACCATCATGAAGCATTACATTTGTTCTGTGTGTCTGAGAGTCTCTGGATATTTTTGGTAATCAGAAAATATGCACAAAGGACATCAAAGCTGATAGTCCGATTGAGCAAACACTACATATAACAGAAAAAAACGACATAACTTTAATAAAAACATGATTAAAAAGGGGCTGATCCTGCTGTTTACATCGCTAAAGATAGAGTGGGGTTGTGATTGACATGTGTCTGTCTTATCTGCACAGCGATCGTGCATGTGACCGGCATGCTTCTGCGAACGATGTCCGGCTTGTTGCTCATATGTTGTAGCCAGTCATTAGTGATATTCGCCTTTCAGGCAGAGCTTCTTTTTCTGTGCGCTGCATTGTTTAAAGAGCAGTTAGCAACTTCCAAAGCTACCATGTATTCAGATCATAAAAGGCAGCATAATTCACCCCCAATATATTTGCTGCAGAATAAACACAGTCAGTCCTTGGCTCATTAACTCCCTCCAGAGGTGCATTATTTCATCTGCGACCAGTGGGTCTCAGTTTCACTGTAAACGGTAAGCACACAGAGGCTTCTGAAGTATGAAGCCAAAACAGAAACTGATTTTCTGATGACTTCCTTAAAATAAATAAATACTAAGTGTACTCAAATGACAGCAGACTAAAATGATTCATTTCGTGAAGGTTCGATTGATAATTTCTGATGCATTCAAGGAAGATGGGAAATACAAACGCTGACTGGCATTCAGGACACAGCGCCAAGTGGTTTGTCCCGAGTTGAATGTTTTTGATCTAGAACAGACTGTAAGTAGCACTTTCATCGAGATATCTGTCTATAAATGTGAATAAATAGTAGTTGGATTACCGCTGGGATGTTGTTACTGCGGATTACGACTGTTTTTCTGTAAACACCAAATCCTGCTGACTGCTAACGTACTAAAAACAGGAACGATAGGACTTCCTGTGCTAAAATCCAGACCCCTAGAAAAACAGAGATTATTACGGAGCCGAACTATCCCCCCTCTGAGATCCACTGACCTGAGTTGTTCAGGTTGACGCTGCGGAGGTTGGGGAAGAGTCGCTCAAGGATGTCCTTGTTGTCCTGAATGGAGGCCAGATTGTTGTTGGCCATGATTAGAGTGTCCAGGCTGGGGAACATGGAGCCAATCCTGCGGACTTCGGTCCAGTCTTTGAGGCTGTTGTCAGTGATGTGTAGCAGGCGCAGCGTGGGGCACACCACGCTGGAGGCACTCACACTACTGTACTCGTTAAGGCACAGGAACAGCTCCTCCAGCCTGCAGGACAACGAGGGAGACAGAGGGGATATGGAAAAGCTGTTCTTTGCAAACTGATATGAACCCTGCCTCACTTCTGAGAGTAACCTCTTGGATTTAAAAGACTAGTCAATGCAGAAGTGTCTTAAACCTTCAGTCTGACTAACATCCAGCAGGGGGCGACTCCACTGGTCCAGTTTATTATTTTAATCTCTGGAGAAGAGAGACCTTAAGAAAACTGTATGAGCCTTCATCAGCTCCTCCTCTTACTCAGGTATCTCTCTGGCGAGCAGCAGCACAGTGTCCCAGGACACCTGAGTGTTGTTGAGGACGAGGCGTCGGACTCGAGAAAAGGCTTTGGCGCAGCGTCGCTCCAGGGTCATCCCTGCCAGAGGGTTGGAGCTCAGGTTCAGAAAATCCAGGTTGGGGATGTTGGAGACGATTTTACTGATCTGAAAATGAGAGACTGTTTTTTTAATGATGTCGGCAATCCATCGTTTTCACACAGCTTTAGACTTCTCTGCAGCTGTAGAGACAAGAACAGGGAATATCTAAACATATATCGACCTGTATTTCAACTCACAACATATTTAATAACCCATGAGCAAAGATATGATAGACAGGGAGTACAATTTTAGCTCTGTTTGCAAGTTAACCCTAAAGTCATTAATAAAACATGACGATGAACCAGTGAACTAAACTCAGAGACAGCACCTCATGCCAGTCCTGCAGCTTGTTGTGAGACAGGTCCAGCTCCATGACGTGGGCACAGAAGGCAGCAATCTCAGCCTGGTCTCCTGCCCTACTGATCCCACAGCTGTTCAACACAAGGATGCTGGGCAGGTTCAGACGGTCTGCAGGTCAGAGGAGAGGAGAGGGGTTTATAGAGGAGGGAGGAGCATCATTAAAGTTTGATCAAGGTTGGTTCAATCCCAACCTCCACACTCACAGACTCACAGACTTTGAGACTCATCCTCAGTAAGTGTGTGAGTGCTCGGTGATGTCCTTCACTCTTTTATGCACTTCTGAAAAATTAAAGATAATTCCAGGGCAGCCTGCCTCTGGAAATTTGTTCCTGGGAGGCTGGCAGGAAAAAGTCTGGGTGAAACTTTTGTCAATATGCGTTCACACACGTCGCCCAACCTGAGCATTTTCTGTATATTTGAATACAACCCTGCTGCAGACTGAACTCAATCCAAGTTTAGAGCCTGACATTTTTCACTTTACTTCTGTAAAGACGTTGCACCAGTGCTTCTTTTTCCAGAGTCATGTCATATACAAGTATCAGTACTTTAAAGCTCCTGTGAGGAACTTTTTAAGTGATGTTTTGGCACCCCCTGTGGTCAACATGGCACCTCTTATCTCTTAGGTGATTCTGTCCTGTACACGTGTGAGAATTGTACAAAATAATGATATGAAAATGATTCTATTGAATAAGTTACACTCACAGTTTGAGCTTCATCCCTTGAAAGGGTTAACTCTGTAGCAACAGAGTGTTACCAAGGAATAGCAGACTGGTGCTATATTTAATTGACCAATCAGAGCCAAGTGTTTCGCACAGTCGTGTATTAAACAGAAATAAGTCTTCTCTCTGATTGTTTATGTTTTTAAAGTCATCGATAACCAGATAAATACTCAAGTTGAGCGTGTGTGTTTGCCTCCAGCTCACCTTTCATGGGGGAGCCCTGCGGACCGACTGTGGGCACCACCACCACGCCCATACCGGGCCCTCTGCGGTACGGGAAGTTCTCGGGGCTGTACTTCTCGCTCATCACCTGCACAAAGGTGCGTCCCTCCATGTCCTCTGGTGGCTCCATGACTCTGTCCCGCTGGGCTGATCTCGCCTCAGCTGGTCCGCGGTGTGGGAAAGAGGCAGACATCCACGGCTATTAGCTTTCTGCCCTTTTTTAACCTCCACATTATCATGAACATTAAACTCTACTCGTCATAATCACGGAATGATTTGTGGATTTAATTGATTTTAAATTATCAGTATTAATGCTTTAAAAAAAAGTGATATTCAGGTTGTTTTGGTGGTTTTGTAACAGCTTTTATCCTCACCATCACACCATCACACCCTCACACGTGCTTTTATTTTGTATCTTGTATCTTTAAACCGTGGATAATCTGCTCTGATTCCTCTTGAAGACAGACTTATGAATGATGGTGCTAACAGGGAGGGACACGAGGAGGTGTCCTCAGCTCTTATCAGCAAACCACAGACACTGTCCCACTTAAATCCCCCTGAATTCACCCCGAGGAGAGAAACACAAAGTCTGATCTTCATGCTGAACTTTAAAAATAAAACACCAAGTGAAGGAAGCCCTTCTGACCCGACTCATCACTTAAGCTTCTATAATTAAAATGACGAGCATCTGTGTGCTTTTTAAAGCGTTCGGTGGGCAGAGCCGCTGTCGAAGCTGCTGCAGGGAAGCATTAATTATGTAGTGGTTTCTGCAGAAATAAAAAATAAAAAGATCCTGTTACATTGTCTTATTTGACAAGAGCGAGCTGCAGTAAGTTGTGGCGAGGTATAATGAGCTGTTTGTTACTCGACTAAGCCAATACGTCAAGATACTCTCAGTGACACTTTAGTTATTTTTACACACAGGACACACAAAACAGACACACTGAAACATGCATTTGGATAACCTCTGATCTCTGAATGTTTGTGTTGAGAGGTGAAAGAGACAACAGAAAGCGTCTTACCTGAAGAGACGTTCCTCTTGATTTGACCACTGTCACTGCTCGCTGTCCTCGTCTCTGTTAGCACCGTCGGCCTGTCAAAGAAACCAGCAGCAGTCTTATTCATTTTTCATCCTCTGACAGATGTATTTGTGCATTAATTTCACATGAAGAAAATGTCAATTCAACAGGACGGATCTGTCTGTAGTGGAGATAAAAGACGAGGCCTTCTGCGCTGTCTTACTCCAGAGTGGCGGGTACGGCTGAAAGGCGGCTCCAGAAGAACTGCTGGCCCCTCTTTGATCAGACGTCAGGATTTGATCTGGACGGGCCAGAGGAGGGAGGAGAAGTCAGAGGGCTGTCACCACATGACACTGAGGAGCAAACAAGGTCAAAGATCACCGTGTGGCGTGTTATTCATTACACAGTATCTATAAAATCTGAAGGTCGTGGACACTGAGATTCACAGCGTACACACAGAGTGGACAGGGAACTCTCCAGGAGCAGCACAAACATGAAACACAAACCTGAACACGAAAGACATCAACTCAGTGAGGAAACTTTGTGCAGCAAGCGACTGAAACGGAACAGAAAGAAGGAAACGAAAACTGAGGATGTCTTGAAAGAGAAATCATAATTTAAATGATTGGCACTCTTATAGACTGAAAGGGACGGCAAACGGGGGGACTTTTTTAATAAAATATATTAAAATCATTTATTATTAAAATTATCATTACTATTATTACTATTATTATTATTATTATTATTATTATTATTATTATTGTTATTAAACTATCATTTTATTATCATAATCAACATACATTTATTGTTGTACTTATTACAAGCATTATTTTTTTAAATTATTATCATGACTGTTATTAATATTATCATTACTATCATAATTATTATTATTAATTTTATTAATTTTATAATAATCATCATTACTATTATTATTTTTATTATTATTATCAGTACTATTTTTATTATTATCAAACAATTGTATTGTTGTTTTTCATTACTATTATTTTAATTTTTCCTTCATATTTAATTTTTAATTTTAATTTTTTTAATTCACCATTTTCAATTAACAAAAAGGTAATGAGCTCTCAGACATTTTACAAACTACTCGAAGCAACATATTAAACTTACAAAAAGGATCAAACAACCAAAATGTGATATAAACACATTTTAGTTCAAATTCTAATAAAAACACAACAAAATTGGGAGTAACTTTACATTTGTGAATAAATACTACACAATTATTGTTGCATAAAAACTAAGCAACTTTGTTTTGAATAAACAATCAAAAACCGGCATTACATGCTTTGTAACTAACAATTCATGAATTCTGTCTCACAAAAGCTTCACAAGATGCTTCTCGGACTCAGCACGACAAAATGTACATTCATTACAATCTAAATTGAACCTCACTCTTAAGAAATTGTTGCATAAATTGATATTGTTAATCATCTTAAAATGACAGATGTGTATTTTGAAAAAAAATCTAAAATGTGAATTCTTGTTTGTAATTTTAATCTTAAATAGGTAATTCAGCAGAGAGCACATTAAATCTTTGTTCTTGAAGGATTACAGATGTTAGGCGAAAGTCCCCAGTTAAAATACCACCTAGGGATGAGTCATGATTTGTGAATATTCAAATAATCGATTAATGATAACAATTTAAAAAAACATAATCTATGTGACTATTTTCTCATCTTTGAAATGTTTTTTTCGAAGCTTTAAAGTTCCACATAGTTGAATTAAATTTTGCCTATTCTGGTCACTCTAACTGCAGTACCAAATTTCCTTTACATTTTAGTAATTTGACTTTCCTTTGCTGCATGCTGGATATACGCTTCTAAAAGTTTCTCAAACATGACGGATATAGATGAAGCGAGAGCATAATGTTAATTCTGCATTTTTTCTTTTATAGAATTTGATGTCATTACAACAAAATAATGACTTTTACATATTAACTACTAGCAAAGCAGCTCACTAGGTCAAACCAACTTAGGGGAAAGTGTGGACGACAACAATGGACAGACGGGTCATAAAAGTTAATATTTCTTGGTTGTTAGAGCAACATGTTCAACATATTTAACGCCGAGCTGATTTATACATCTTAGGGATTAATAAAATATGTGAAGTGTGTGCTGTTACTTCACAAATCATCCGATACGACTTATGAAACTATAAAATGAGAGATTTTTAAATGGAGTTTGGTTTTTACTCAATCTGAAAAGCTTACAGCTAACCCTGTAATGATGTTAAAAACAGATTTCCCATGACACTCCCAGGTTAAGGAAACTGTTTTTGACTTGTGAATAAAGAATGAAAACTGGAGGTTATTCTGATCTGCAGACAGACTGAGAGGCTGACCCCCTGCAGCAGCTCGATGGAGCCGGAGGTGGATCACAGATGGCAGCGGCAGAAATATATAAATAAAGCTCAATTAATTACAAGATGATCCTGGTACACCCAGAGACGGGGACGAGACCTGGTTAAAGAGGAGGTCGTGGTTTTACATACCTTTTAATGTCAATTTTAATTTTTCCTTGTTGATAAAAACAAACCAGCTGTCATTTTGCTCGCCAGTACATCCCGGAAGTGACGTAGCTTGATTGCCGAAAACGATTTTTTTTTTTGTCTTTCAATTAAAAAATAAAATCCTTAAAATGTTTTTTTTTTTTTGCGTGGTACATGTGTAGTTTATTAATGTTGGTTTTGCTGGATTAATAAAGTTTTGTTTGATATAAAATTTACAAATGGAAGGTAGATGATGACGTCATTGTACTACTGCTGATATCTCCTGTCCTGCCCTATGGTCCTGCCCGGAAACCGACTCACTACTATGACTTTTTATGTTTCATGTTTATTTATTTGCACAAATAAATTAAAATACACACAAAAAAAGAGCAAAGATAAATACTATACTGTGCAGGAAGAGGCAGAAAAACTCAGAGAGCTTATTTGAAGCCTCCACCCAAATAGTGTTCTAATATCAAAAATTAATTAAAAAATACTAAATTGACACATATAAAGACAATAGTTGATACTAAAAATAAGATAACAAAAGAATATACAAAATTAACAATTAATATAACAGTGATTACAGTTATTACATCAACAGAATTCAAAAGGACAAAATATAAATATGATGTGTATGGACACCTGTTTATAGTTTTTCGCCACATTGGAATGCATATTCCAGAATTTGCTGCCCCTGAAACGTATTGAGAATTGACTTCTACAGATGAAACATTCAGGAGGATGACGAAATAACGTTTGACGAGTTGACTAAGAGTGGACCTGTAAATTTAGTTTGAAGTAAGACTTGAAGTGATCAGGGATATTCCCTTCACGTTGTATTTTATACAAAAAAAAAAACAAATATTTGAAAGATATTGATGTTATAGATATTAAGAAGCTGGAGTTTCTGAAACAAAGGAGGACAAGTTATGACTTACTACAACTTATGGCTATACGTGGAACAAAAATAATATTGTTATAGGAATATAATAGTATCATAATTAATAAAAAATGAATACATAATACTAATATAACAGTTGTATTTATCCCAAAATTATTTGTATTTTTTTATTTCATTTATTCATAGAAAAATAAAATAAAAAATAGATAAATTAAGAAACTAAGTTTTTATTTAAAAAAAGTACAACACAACACTCATTGCAATTTTCTTTAGGAAGAAATCCATTTAACTGTGTAAACTTTAGAAAACAGACCATTTTGTAGACAGGAAGGGGCAGAGCCGCCTCTTTTTCTTTCTCAAGGATTTCAAGCAACCGTACAAACCAAGTAAAAAATTATACATTCTGCTCTCCTGAAACACCTGCTATAAAGTTTATGTGTGAAACATAGAGCATCCTCCTACACTGATGAAAAACATAAGACTCATACAGAGTGAGCTGAAACACTGAAGTCTGTGTCCATCAAACAAATCAGCCAACAAGAGATAAGCTTGAGGAAACGACTTAAAGAGCAAAGAGCAAAACTATCTTCTAGAAATGTAGGCTCTCATTGAGGACTCCATCACTCTGTACAACAGTGCCATCGAGTGGTTACATGCCAAACTGAAGTTGAATCTCTAGAAGTTGTACTACTATTCTAAAACTCAACCTAAAATCCTATCACTGCAAAGACATATACATCAAAATAAAGACAAAACACTGTTTTTGAGTGATCTTTTTATTTTTCATCTTTTCAGTAGGTTGTTCATCGTAGGTTTTTTCAGCATATTGTTTTTCATTATTTGGTTTTCTTTTTTCGTTTGTAGATTCCTATTTTTACTTTCTTCACTAGAGTTTCTGTTTCAGCACCCAAGCTTTTAGTACTGCCCCCAAAGTGGCCAGAAAACTACTGATTGATGATTTGACAAATAAACACAGGGAGCAAAAAAACACAACACATAGTCACACATGACTTTGAACAAAATGTAGGTTTATTCAGAATCTTCTTGGGACCATCAAGACAACATCTGTGGTCAAGCTGCAAGGGGAGAGAAAAGTGCACATGAGTTAGTTTTAGGCTTCTTAATTCGAGTGGCTCGATGTTTTAAGGTAGAGAATGGCACACGAAAAACTGAAATGTACGCAAGGCTAGATCACTTCAGCCAGCAGCCATGAAATGAAACAGGCTTTGATGAGAGGAGACAAGAGCACCCGGAGTCCTCTGAGCAGTCTCATTTTTAAGAGATTGTTTTATGTCGCACTTTTAGCTTCAAAACACACGAGTTACCTCTCGCTTGCAGGCTTGATCTGTTATTTTTCAAACTGAATGTCTTTTAAGGGTCCCTGGCAGCAATATCTGACATCTTCTGCTTATTCATCTTTTGCTTATTTTCTGCTTATCTTTCTGAAGTGATCCTATCTCTTACGGACTGTTACCTGTAGAACAGGGGTCGGTGTACTGGGTCTCAGCCAGGTCATCTGGGAGGAAAAAGAACAATCAGGAGTGGAAGAAAATAAAAACAAGAGTGATATTTTCTCTTTTTGTAGGTGTCATGAAAAGTGAGCACTCCTCACCAGTTCTGTTGCTTGTTTATGAATGTTGTCCCCTGGCGTTTATTAAGTCTGACTTTATTAAGTCTGCATTATATTTGTTTCTAGTCAAATTAGTTTTACGAGGAAACATAAAAAGTGTTGTAGCATTAGCAGCAGCTCTCAACCTGGAAACTGAACTCTTCAATAAAACTTGGGTGTAGTTTCCCCACTGAACACACCTCTGACTTGCAGACAAAGATGATAACCTCCTTGGTTGAAGACTGATTTTGATTGGTTTGTGATTGAGTGTGACACTTTTGTTGCTGCACTTTCAGCAGAAACAGGCCCTCACTTTCAGTTTTACACTTTTTATATTCTATTTAAAGCGTTTCTTGTCATTTAGAAAATAAACTAGATGTATCCTCATATATTTAGATGATTTTTAAAATGAGTCAAGTCTTAATTCTTTCTATTATTCTTAATTTTTTCTAATTTCACATTTTTTACTGACCTGCCTGTTTTTTGCTGCTGACTTCCAGCAGGTTAATGAACCTTCCTGAAAAGCTGTACTTTTCTCTCTACATAGAACTGCAGCCCTGGTTGTATTACTGAATTAAGACGTTTTTTATCCAGGTGCATTAGAGACAGATGTTTCACAGTCTGAATGTGTGGTTTACTTGGCTGGTAGTAGTCATAGATGTTGACCACAGCTGGCTTCAGGTTCTGCACTTGGATCTCCTGGATGAGCTCTAACTCAAGATCGATGGTTATGTCCTTTGGCAACTGGTGGAAGACAAACAGACGACGTGATCAGTAACGTATCTGCACATCTTAGCTCCGTCTTTGTTCCTCCCCGTGATTCCTCTCACCTCCTTAAGATACACCAAAACATGGTCTTTGTTCTGTTCAACACGATCCACCAGCAGGGCGCCTTTGAGCTGTGAGAAGAGCACAGTCAGCTGAGTCATCATCACCTTCATCATGACATCAGAGAACGCTCAGGTTTAAAGTTACTGTTAAAAAAAGCTCACCTTCTTCAGAGACTCAGGGTTCGGGATAAATCCAGAGAGCATTTTGAGGTCCAGGATCACCATGTTCGTAGTCGGCTCCTCACCGTAGTATCTTCGGCATGACAATAAAATGAGTCACTTACAAGACCAAATCACTAGCTGGACCTTCTCCTGAACACCATCACTGTTATTACAAGTGCCTTTGTACAAGACTTAGTCCAGATCAATACATCTGAAAGATGAGAGTGGGGGGCCAGAGTTGAACCAGCCCTCCTAATTTAAACTCACAGGGTCTTGGTCTTCAGAGTAAGCTTGCGTCTGTTAGAAGTGCCTCCACAAAGGGCTTCAGGTTGGACCTCCACCCTGAGCTTGGTGCCATCAGTAGGAGTTGGGATGTTGTAGTGAAGAGAAATCTGGAAAACAGGTCAACGACAACAACATCAGAACTTCCTCTGCTGTGATTTAGACAGCAGCCAAACCTGGACCCCCTGAGACTCTAATCGTGGAAAGCTTTACAATGTTTCATTTAAACAAATCACATGTTAAACGTCAGAGCATCATTTGTACTTGTGAGTGTTTTACATGTTAAACATCCAAAGATCACATGCCCTGTTGACCTCTGGATACACCCCTGGGAAAAGAGCCTCAACATGTTCACTGACCTGAATGGAAGCACAGGAAGTTCCCTTCACCTCCAGGCTGTACTTTCCTGTCCCATCCTTCAGCAGCTCCTCCTGGTAGAGCAGCTTGTTGTCCTGGTTCACGTCAAACATCAGCTGACCGCTGGGAGACTGGACCGCCACTGTGCTTGAACCTTCTGGACTGAACACACGAGTGGAGTAGAGAGCCAGAGCCTGCAGAGCCACCACTGTGTCCTAAAACATGCAAACAGAGACAACATGACATGGGATCAGTATTATTTTATGGTGATTTATTGATGGGAGAAACTGCAGCACTCGTTTTGACAACGATGAACCGATGCTGAGTCTCTCTGAGGCGCTGTCCATTCTCTGAAATACATTTTCTGCTGACTGATCAACAGTAACTCTTGTTTGAGCGGTACCTGTGTGGAGGAGAAGCCTCCGTAATAGTTCTGCTGGGTGGTCAGCCATCTGACGATGCCGGTGGAGTATCCCAGTTCTTCAGCAGAAGGAGAGACACTGAGTACGGACAGCAGCACATAAGAGCTGATCTCCACAGAAAGAGGGTAGGAGGTGTCTGTCGCTGACTGAGACCAGTGGAGGTAACCTCCTAAATCAGCCACAAATAGAAAGACATGCACAAAGTGAGCTACACTCACAGAGGGAATTATTTAAAGCTCCTGTAACTCAAGGTGTGTGTTGATGTTGGCGCCCCCTGTGGACAAAGCAGACATTGCTCATTTTGTCCAGTACACTTGAATGTAGTGTTTTCTAACTCTGAAATCTCTCCCTGCTTTATTTGAACACTCTGATGTTTCACTCATCAGATATCTCCTCAGAGGAGCTTTAAGCTGATGACCCACCTGAGCGTATTGCTACTGTGTCAAGGTGCCTCAGGAGCTGGCCTCGGGTCTCCAAGTCTCCAGCCAGGGTGAAGACGTACGCCATCAGTGCTGTGGCGTAGGTGTTGCTGAGGTCACCCAAGGACGCCTTGAGACAGGACAGGCCGTTGCTCACCACAGGATTCTACAATCAGTCCAAAGACATGATTTAATCATCAATCAGCCATTAAAATAAATTATTAATTATGATGTCAGGCTCAAGATGTAATAAAGTTTCAATTCTTTCAAACAGAAAACAACAACAACAGAGCTGTTTGTACTTTCAAGAGTTTACTCACACTAACAGACGTGTTCATCTCCAGGAAGCCAGCAATGATGTAGGCAGTGAGAGTCACTTCATCAGACACACCGCCCTGCAGAGAGGAAGTTATAAACAGGTATGCATCAATGGACCTCTAACATCCAGACTAAAAGTACTAATACAGGTGATATTTTGTGGACTCCTTATCTAATAATCACGAGGTAAGAATCACAAAATCATAAAAACAGACCCTTTAAGGATTTGATTCAAAGAGCTGACTTGTTTGTGACTGACATACCACTAACTCAGTCCTTGTTTTTCTACGTGTGCTGTTTCTGCTTACCTTCATTCTGTTGTTGAAGAGTTTTCCCGACTTTTCAAAACAGCCTTGTTCCCGCTGCTTGCTCTCCAGCCAGGTCTTTGACTCTTGAATCTTTACTGGGTCGATGAAGACGAAGGACTGTGCTTTGGCAAAGGATCTCACCACGAAAGCTGTCAGCCTGAGGACAACAAACAAATCATAACATGGTCTGAGTGAGTACTTGATTCTGATTGGCTGCAGAGTGTCCATTATTCCCTGATAACCATTGACTGCATAAAAAGAAGGATGACATGACAGCTCCTCAAACGTGAAGCCCTCTGATTGGCTGCAGTGTAGGTCATAAAGCCCGCCTCTTCCATGTTTGCAGATGATTCAGACAAAGAAAGGTTGATTGTGATGCATGATGGATTAATGTGTGGATATGACTCAGACATGTTCTCACCAGGTGTTCCCCGATCCCGTTCCAAACGTGCTGTAAGCACCTCCAGCATGTTTGTAGTTCAGCTGTCTCTGGTAGCCTGTGGAACAAGAATAGATGCATGTTATCACTTTGAGATTCACATCTTCAGATCTGAGGCAGATTAAACTGAGGTAATCATTTGGTTTAAGATGGAGGAGTTAAAAACTATAAATATAACAAAGTATAAAAACCACAGACACACACCACTGGTCAGGAAGTTAGCCGACTTATCCATGATTTTGGGGGTCAGTTGCTGGGTGTTTTTCAGGTATTGGAGGATGTAGATGTTAGGGGCTAGGAGCGCCATGTTCTGTTCGCCACATCCGTACGGCATCCGCAGCAGCCCGTCCAGGTTCTTCAGAGCTCGGCCCAGGATGTCACCTGCACAGAAACATTGACTCACTAACGGCACACAGGTAACTAAACTGACCTTTGATTGAAGTTGGTAAGACGCACTGTTAGGTCACTCAAAATGAAACCGTCAGTTTACCCAGGACTGAAACAAGAGCACGAGCAGATCCATCAATCACGTTAGCAGGAAGCTGTATGTTTATTTCCTCCGTCAAAGCCTCATCTGTAAACAGAGAACGAATCACAGAGAGGGATTAAAGCAGAGCTCGGGACTAAATCAAAGATGTTAAATCCACATTGAGACGATAAGATTGGGATGTTGATGGCATCTTTTGCATGAACCACACTGACCTTTAGGACAGAGCAGCCAGTTGTGGGTCTTTGTCATCTCGGTTCCTTCAGCCTGAGGGGATGAAGATGAAAGTCTCAGAGTTTACATTTTCAATGTAATGATACAGAGTAAACTGTTCAACTTTAAAGCTCATATGAGGAACTTTAGGTTTCTGTGGACAAAGGCAGCACATATAAATCTCTTTCCTTATCTCGTCCTCTTCATGCATAGATAGTGTTTTCAGACCAAAGATCTCAGCCTCCTTACTAGTGAAAGAGATGCCTGCCTACCTAACATGTGTTTTGATTTTAAAGTCCTTTAAGAAGGCGGGTTTATACTGCAGCCAGTCAATAGATGGAGCTCCAAATGTTTCAGCATCACTTTTAGGGAGCTGTCATGTCATCCATCTTTTATACAGTCTACAGTTCAAAGGTACCAACCTTCACTATGAGAGATTTTGTGACCACGTCGATACGACCTCTCTCTGGGACGTTCACGATCTCATTGTTACAGGAAGCATGGGACGCCACAGCCTCAGCGGTCATAGTCACGTTTACATCCCCTAAAAGAAGATAAACAAACAAACACAGTGTAAATCTTTAAGTCACATTGTTGGTTTTCAGTTTATCAATGGTGGGGACAAAAACCTGAGCCTCACCTAAGGCTGCGGGGGCCATGATCCAGCTGAGGGTCTTGCGCTCGTTGCCACACAAACAGGATGTGTACTGGTCACCAGAGAGAGGGGTGAGGGTGTAATCCAAGGAGGGAGTTGGAGTCATAGTGACCTGTTCAAAAGACACAAATACTATTATATGATATTCAAAATGCAAACCTGGAATCCAGGTAGAAAATATTAAAGAAGGCTTTTTAAAATAACACTGATCAGGTTTTGACCTGAAATCAGCCTTATCACAGACCAACTGTTTAGAAAACAACGAGTAGTCACTAAGGAGACTACTGTTTCAGGGCGCCCCTTAGTGACTGTTTAAATGCTGCTCACTTTTTAGATGGAAATAAAGGTATCAGAAGTCCATCATGTACTGTACACTCACCATGATGCAGCTGGACAGGTAGTTGAAGACAGTTGCCTTCAGCTCAAAGTTCTCCCCTCGGATGATGGAGTACGGCAGGCTGAGCTCCAGGAAGAAGGGCTGGAAGACGGTGAGCTCTTTACGAGGAGCCAAGCCGAAACCTTGAGGGGACAAACAGAAAGCCTCCGTCTCCCAGGTGGTGATGGTGTCAGGGACGGTGAGGGGGATGACTTTGGTTCCAGACGCTCTGAACCAGCAGAAACATATATCCCACAGTAAGTGTCACTCTGAGTCAACAGCCAAAGCAGTTTACAGAGCTGGAAAATTCAACAGTTCAATATATAGAGCACTTTCAAAACAAGGCAAAAATACTGACCTAGATGTAATATCTGGAATAATGATCATACAGTCATGTAAAAAAGGTAGAAGATCTTTGATAAGGTTTGCTGTTGTGGGATAGATCTTACCCAACTTCCACCAGGTCCCATATCCAAGTCTCAGGGAAAAAACTGCGGACTGTCTCCACAAGTGCAGCCTCTATCTCTACCTCTATCTTTTTAGGCATTTTCCCAGGGAAACCGTGAAGTCCAATCCTTTTCCTATATGTGGAGGATCTGTAAGGATTATGGTCTGCAAAGAAACCAGAAAATATTTCATCAGAACAAAAAAGGGAACCAACAAAATATTACCAGAAATCAATACATAACAACAGTGATGGGAATTGAGGCTCTTTTTGGTGAGCCGGTTCCTTTGACTTGGCTCACTAAAAAGAGTCGGCTCTTTCGGCTCCCAAGTAGCTCCTTAGACTTTTTGCTGCTTAAATCAATTAATTACCCAAAATAATGTAAAATGATGTATAAAATGAATTCCAATTTAAAAAACATTTAAGAAAAGCTTAACACCGTATTCTTGGCGGAATATCTGTCCTCTGAACGTGACGCATGAAGGCATTCGAATAAACAAATTGGTTGCCATCTTCAGTCCTACATTCTAGATAATCCAAAAAGAACAAAGAGAGATCACTTCAGAGTTTTTTAAACACAACAACAAAAACTTGAACACTGGAAACAATGTGTGAACGCACCTGGAAAACCTTGTAAGCATCATCCGTGGTGCTGCGTCTGGAGTAAGGGACAATGCTTCTTCTAGATCTCATCTGAAGGCACCCAAAAGGGTCTTCAGCTGCATTTGGAATAGAAGTTGATTTTGTCACAGGCAACAAATCGAATATCTGAAGAGACAGAAATAGTTACAATGGTGAGACTCAGACAGATCTAAAAGGTTGCTGTCTGTACTAATGCTGCTTGATCCTAGAAAAAGACTAAAAGGCATTTGTGGTTGACTCCAGCCTTTACCTTGTCGACTGTCAGAGTTTTCCCTGGCTCTTTGATGAGGACGCTCTGGTCCACAGCGCTCAGACCACACAGAGAGTCAGGATGGGCGGTCACCTGCAGGGTGTTTTCCTCACCTGGGACAGCTGAGGACGGAGAAAACTCCAGAGACACCTAACACCAAGATAAATCCAGTTTTTAATGTGACATGAATGTGTGTATTGCACTTCAACTTCTATATCTGCCTACACACTGACCTTGTGACTGAAGCATTTCTCTGTGGTGAACTCAGCACTGTGGGCGATCACCGTCTCACTGGGGAGGACGGCGTACGCCACCACCTGGACGACTGGGGCTATCTCTGGAGACACTCTCAGCTTAAAGGACATCTGGCCCTCGGTCACTGAAACAGAACCAGGTTTTTATACAAATATTTATAAACGTATATATAAATACGTGTGTGTATTCTTCCTACTTGGTTTATCCTGCACTTCAATCTGTTTGGATCCTTGCATCACGATGGCTCCTCTGGATAAGACCTACAGAGTTTAAAAGACACCCAGAAAAAGAAGCACTCCCTCACTGTGATGCTTTATTCTCTTTAACAGCAGATTCAAAATAAGTGTTTTCATTTTACATGTTGGGAAAACATTGCACTTAGAAGTAATTCACTCACCAGATACATCACATCTGCTTTGCCCTGAGCTTCCCCGACTACAAAAAACTTGATGTGGAGGTCTTCCTCTGTGTCGCAGGCGAGTGTTCTATCCTTCTTCTGCACCTCCAAGGAGCTGATCGTTTTAGTCTCTTGAGTTAAAGGTTTGATCTGCGACACTGTGTGCTCTCCACTTTGATAGAACGGAGTCTGATGGTTTTCATGCACATTGTGGGGTTTGCTGCTTGCCTAGATTGGGGAGAAACAAATTAAGAAATTAGCTTGTGTCTGCTGAGCTATAATCAAGCTTTAAAGGGAAAGTTCAGTTTTTATGAAGCGGGTTGTATGAGGTACATGTCAGTAGTAGTGTGTTAGTCACAGGGGATCTCTGTCAAATATTGTGAATTAGAAGTGTTCAAGTCAAACATTTATACAAGGTAATCATACTTTGTTGGGAGTTGAGGTGTCACTGTGTAATAAAGTTTACAGAGTTGATGTTTTCTTACAGATCTGAGTGTACTTTCACACCGTACTCACCGTGAGCTGGATGTCTCTGTTTATCTCGGCTGTGCTAATCGAGAAATTGGCGATACCTTCGCTGTCAGTTGTGACATTCTGCAGCAGACGTAGCGACCACCTACTACCCTCGAGCAGATACACCACCATGTTAGCGATGGGTGTACCATCGTAACGAACCGCTTTGACCTGTTAACAGCACAGAGTTTAATGAGTAAGAATCCATGGGAGCAATGTGGAAAGGATCTGAGCAGAAAGTAGTGATTGCTTGCACTTACTTTTCCCTCCACGACAGATCCCTGCTCGTAAAACTTGGGTGTGTCCATAAAGATGAACTTTCCAATAACATACGTGATCTCCAACCTCTTCTGACTTTGGTGTGAGATACCTGCACAAGAAGCCTTCATGTTAAAACTCTCCAGTGACCTTTGTGCTGAAACGCGTCTCGTGCACTTTCAGAAGTTGTTGTTTGAGTGTGCTCCTTTTTGCATTTGTAAGACTGTGTTAACCATATAAGATGAACAAGAGAGTTTATTCTGTGAAACACAGAGTTTGTTTGTATTGAATTAAAGAACAACACTGTCACACATTAAGAAATGTGCAGGAGTGCATGTGCAAATTGTCCAGTCAGTGTTTACAGTTATTCCAAGATCATTTTATTAACTCACTGACGTCCAGTGATCCCGGTTAACGTGGCAGAAAGGATTTACATGGTTGCTTTCTCTGTTTCAAACAGGTCCTGTATGTGTAAAACTATTGTTTCCACCAACGGTAAGGCACAAGGAGACTCGTCTCAACATACCAACCTGAGGACATCCCTTGGACCCGAGCCACAGGTCTGTGGAGTTTCACGTATTCAAAAATACTGGCTTTTGTGATGCGGTTGCTCGCTGACATCAGTCTGATCAGCTGCACCTGTATGCTAAGCTCATAGGTGGTCAATATTTAGACTTGTGTTATGTCTTTAGTTTGAAGCCGGATAATAAGTGGGATAATGTATAGAGAACAGGTGGTGATGCAAATTAGAATCATTTCAGGGTGACAGATCAACTCACCCTGTTGGAATTCTTATTTGCATAACCACCTGTTTACTATATTTCATCCCTTACTTGTAATTCTCTTTTGAAATTAACGCTATTTAAGAAATATGACATTGAGACTTGCCTGTTCCTTCCTCCTCCACACTGGCCGTCAGGTGCAGAGAGTCATGCAGCAGAGAGTCATGCAGCAGAATGTCATGCAGCAATCTCACCTTAGGTTCTGTGAAATTGGACATCTTGATGACAAAAGTTGAACAGCCTGACTTGTCCGCCTGGAAAGTTCAATTCAATAGAATAGATTAAATTCAAATAGAAGATGTACTGTAGGTGGATGGAAGGATGTTTCAAACTTCACTCCTGTAATGCTCCTTATGAAACTGCACGAAAAACATTATAACCAAAGCAATCTAGATATTTAAAGGTGACATATCATGCAAAATTGACTTTTTAATGGTTCTATACCTGAAATATGTGTCCCTGGCATGTCTACAAACCCCCCGAGAAAGAAAAAAATCCATCCTGCCCCTGTTTTGATTTCTACACCTTTCTGTAAATGTGTGTGAAACGAGCCGTTTCAGACTTCCATGTTTTTGTTACGTAACAACAATATCCGGTCTGTCACGGCTGTGTGGTAACAAGGAGCTTAGGAGGGAGGCATGCTAGTTGTAGGCTGTCTTAATAAACACAAAGGTCGGTTTTACTCCCCATGTCTGCAGATTTGAAGATCTAGTGGATGATTTTTATTTATCATGGATAAGTGCTAGCGCTAGTTAGCATAGCCACATAACTACATGTTCGTAGCTGTGTCCCAAGACACACGTCGACATACTGATAAATAAAACAACAAGAAACACTAAATGTATGACCAATCGTTCAGAAAGGTCCTGCTACAGGCGCCTCTCCGTCAGGATCAGATTCTGGATCAGAGGAGGAGGAGGAGCAGCCGTGTATATTCAGCCAACATGTAAACATTAGATCAACGTGCTGGAGAGCCGAGGCACATCCACTTCCGGGGGGGGGGGGGGGGGGGGGGGGGGGCGTGGTCAGAGGGAAAACAGAGTGTTCTGAGGAGGACTGAAGAAGAGGGCTTTTCAGGCAGACCAAAATCTGATTTCAAAGTGTTTTTTTGAGCATAAACTTTAAAGACATGTTTTGGGGACCTCTTAGACCAATATATATTGATGAAAAAAGCGTGATATGTCACCTTTAAACAAAGGTGAAAATTCATAACAAACGCAGCAGATTTCATTGCAAAGACATGTTTCCTATAAGCACTGTCAAAAAACTAAATTGACCATTTGGTATCTTAACTTTCACTCAGGGGCAAAAATCAGCTTCTAAATTTAAAAGAAATAATCATTTACATGTATTGTGATAATTATCAATGTCGAATGATAAGGGAAATGTTATTGTGGTAGCATTTTTGGCCATTTTCCCAAACCCTACCTGTTGTATCTCCCTATAGGAAAAGGAAAGTATATCAGGGGTCCCGCCTGGAAATATAGGGATCATGTATCTTATGCGCTTGAATGGTCGGAGCAACTCAATTTTGACATTGCCTGGCACAGGCTGTCCGTATGTATACCTACATGGATAAAGAAGAGAAGTGTTAATCAAACAGGTCAGTTTCTCAGGAATCTACTCAATGCAGTTTGATCCAATTCAGAGAACTGTGTTTGACCCTCTTAGGGCAAGGGATCTGTAGGAGGTTGCACCTGAAATACAAAGACAGATAACAAAAATGGATCTCCGGCACTCTGGGATCCAGCACGCTCTCGAAACCTCTTTCACTGTTGCCATGCAACAAAGTTGTGTTTCTGTATTTAAAACGTACAAATTATGAAATATGGCTGAATGCACTGGAACCCAAATCTGACCCAGAAGGTTTGAAAGGGACAAAAAAATCCCCATGAACAAAGAACAGAGCAGGACGTTTCTGTTGGTAAGTATTACATTTCTTATTCTCTTTTAAAGAGATTCACCAATCTGTGATGTCATGAATTGAGCTAATCTCATTTGGCCCTCGTAGAAGTCTCATGAGACTTTTTGAACGAGGTGTTCAGACCATCCTGCAGTCTCATCCTGGGATTACTCCAAAACATAAAGCATTTACCTCACAATTTGGAACTTTGTCCACATTTAGTATTAACATCTAACAATTTAATGTTATATTTCTTTGTAAAATATGAGAATGCACAACACCACCTCTTCAAAAGATCTGTCTTACCAGAGAAGATGGGTCCGTTTGGTAAAAGAGATAAGAAGTCAGCAAATAAATATATGGAATGAAAGAGTTTGACTTACTTTGCACATATTTGAGCTTTGATGTCTTCTTGCCCGATACTAACTGTCTCAGGTGTTTCTATTTTTACTTCAAATCTTGGCAGAACTGCAGACAAATTGAATTTGTTAACACTGTTGCGTCTTTACAAACATCAGAATGAAAGTTCTTAAGATAAACAGTAACTTACCGTATTTCTCCACCTTAAAACTGTGACGGATTTTCTGTTCACCCATCTGCACGATGACGTTGTAGGTTCCTTCACGGGCCTCAGAGTTCAATGAGTAAGAAAGCTGTAATATTTTGCCATCAGAGCTTTTCATCATCCACTGTCCGATCCTGTTACTTACAGAATCCTGTTTGAATAAGAGAAGTGGGAGATTAAGGTGAAACTGTGGCTCTCTCTCTAAATGCTTGGCCACATGTTTAAAAGTCATCTTGTCTTCAGGCACTTAAAGAAAACTTCATCAGTCACCAATTTAAATATGAATGATGTGTGTTGTGTTACCTCCAGTTCAATGACATTGTACTGTAGGGAAAAAAAGGAAAATAGAGACACATGTTAAAGGATCTTTTGGTTTTCATCAAGTTTCTATAACTTAACAACAGCTCTTATGATTAACATGCATTGAAATATACCCAGACTGCTTGCAATACGCGTCCTTATTTATCAAATCAGATCTATAAAAAGGGGGAGGTTGTTCAAATACTCACCGACTGATTGACAGGCCTGAACTTGCTGTCCAGTGAGATGACTCTGAATTGCACTAGAACACAAACAAAGAGGTTACTTGCACCTTTTAAATTCTACTATGGTAAAAAAACATCCTGACAGTCCTCTGAAAGTGGCATCAAGAGAAACATGTGAAAAACATGTGACAGACAGAAACACAGCCCATCTCTTGGTACCATACTGTTACTGTCGTCAGAGATGAACTATCAGGGTTACCTGTTTGTCCTGGAAGGTAGATTGGTTTATCTGTTTGGACGAATGTGCTTGATTTGTAGGTTCTGAACATGACTTTTCGGACTTCTTTTGAGTAAAATGTTTGTCCTCGCACCTCCACCTCCAACTTCTGAACCTGATTGTGGACTAAAGGAGCCTGTGAGAGAAAGATACTTTTAGATCAATGGGAGAAATAATGATGTTCTATTAAAAAACCTCTCATAATAACTATCAATGTGAAACAAGTAAAGATTAGTTAATACATTAACCTAACCTGACCTGTGTGTAACAGTGTTTTATGAGTTACTGTTGACAGAGTCCAAATTAAAGAATGTTTTTACATATTTTTAGAATCAGCTGACCTGAAACTTAATGCAGGTGTGAAACTCCTGACTGGACGTCTCCTCCATTAGAGTCATGTTTTGCTCTTGGGACCTTAAAGTGACGGTCATGACCAGAGTCTCGTTGGGCTTTAGAAGAGTTGCACAGAAAGGCGTTTCAGCTCCGGCTTCGATGACCGCAGGAATGGCTACCATGTACTGCCTACACACGTACAAATACACACATGCAAACATTCAGGAGTTTTTTAAGCTCCACATGTTTCATATGAGTATGGTTGATGCTCGTTTTGAAATAGCACGAGTGAACTCACGGCCCTGCCACGGCTTGATCCACGCACATCCAACTCAGACAAACAAACAGTGTCCATGTCCACATCTGAACCCCAGGACGACCCATGGCTGACTGTGGCTGAGTCCCAGAGACGGCCTGTGTTAAATAAACCCTGCCACAAATCAATACACCCACACTCATGTCACACAAACCCACTCATCATTTCTGGGCAGCCTTTCAGTCGGTCAGTAATGTTAGAGACAAAACCAAATAAAAAACTTAATTTGTAGCACTTTCAAAAATCAAGCTCCAAAGTGCTATATGAATAAAAACGATTAAGTTAGTCCCAGAGATGACCTTTGTTGAATATAAGAGCTGGAGGTCACTGCTGGACGACATCATCTGCAAAAAGCAGAGATGGGATCCGAAGGTCACCAAACTGGACACCCTCCGCCACTTGGCTGCACCTATAAATTCTGTCCATAAAATTTATTAACAAAAGGTTTATTTTTTGTTTAAATTAGTTGTTTTATTCATATAGCACTTTGGAGCTTGATTTTTGAAAGTGCTACAAATTAAGTTTTTTTATTTGGTTTTGTCTCTAACATTACTGACCGACTGAAAGGCTGCCCAGAAATGATGAGTGGGTTTGTGTGACATGAGTGTGGGTGTATTGATTTGTGGCAGGGTTTATTTAACACAGGCCGTCTCTGGGACTCAGCCACAGTCAGCCATGGGTCGTCCTGGGGTTCAGATGTGGACATGGACACTGTTTGTTTGTCTGAGTTGGATGTGCGTGGATCAAGCCGTGGCAGGGCCGTGAGTTCACTCGTGCTATTTCAAAACGAGCATCAACCATACTCATATGAAACATGTGGAGCTTAAAAAACTCCTGAATGTTTGCATGTGTGTATTTGTACGTGTGTAGGCAGTACATGGTAGCCATTCCTGCGGTCATCGAAGCCGGAGCTGAAACGCCTTTCTGTGCAACTCTTCTAAAGCCCAACGAGACTCTGGTCATGACCGTCACTTTAAGGTCCCAAGAGCAAAACATGACTCTAATGGAGGAGACGTCCAGTCAGGAGTTTCACACCTGCATTAAGTTTCAGGTCAGCTGATTCTAAAAATATGTAAAAACATTCTTTAATTTGGACTCTGTCAACAGTAACTCATAAAACACTGTTACACACAGGTCAGGTTAGGTTAATGTATTAACTAATCTTTACTTGTTTCACATTGATAGTTATTATGAGAGGTTTTTTAATAGGACATCATTATTTCTCCCATTGATCTAAAAGTATCTTTCTCTCACAGGCTCCTTTAGTCCACAATCAGGTTCAGAAGTTGGAGGTGGAGGTGCGAGGACAAACATTTTACTCAAAAGAAGTCCGAAAAGTCATGTTCAGAACCTACAAATCAAGCACATTCGTCCAAACAGATAAACCAATCTACCTTCCAGGACAAACAGGTAACCCTGATAGTTCATCTCTGACGACAGTAACAGTATGGTACCAAGAGATGGGCTGTGTTTCTGTCTGTCACATGTTTTTCACATGTTTCTCTTGATGCCACTTTCAGAGGACTGTCAGGATGTTTTTTACCATAGTAGAATTTAAAAGGTGCAAGTAACCTCTTTGTTTGTGTTCTAGTGCAATTCAGAGTCATCTCACTGGACAGCAAGTTCAGGCCTGTCAATCAGTGGGTGAGTATTTGAACAACCTCCCCCTTTTTATAGATCTGATTTGATAAATAAGGACGCGTATTGCAAGCAGTCTGGGTATATTTCAATGCATGTTAATCATAAGAGCTGTTGTTAAGTTATAGAAACTTGATGAAAACCAAAACATCCTTTAACATGTGTCTCTATTTACCTTTTTTTCCCTACAGTACAATGTCATTGAACTGGAGGTAACACAACACACATCATTCATATTTAAATTGGTGACTGATGAAGTTTTCTTTAAGTGCCTGAAGACAAGATGACTTTTAAACATGTGGCCAAGCATTTAGAGAGAGAGCCACAGTTTCACCTTAATCTCCCACTTCTCTTATTCAAACAGGATTCTGTAAGTAACAGGATCGGACAGTGGATGATGAAAAGCTCTGATGGCAAAATATTACAGCTTTCTTACTCATTGAACTCTGAGGCCCGTGAAGGAACCTACAACGTCATCGTGCAGATGGGTGAACAGAAAATCCGTCACAGTTTTAAGGTGGAGAAATACGGTAAGTTACTGTTTATCTTAAGAACTTTCATTCTGATGTCTGTAAAGAAGCAACAGTGTTAACAAATTCAATTTGTCTGCAGTTCTGCCAAGATTTGAAGTAAAAATAGAAACACCTGAGACAGTTAGTATCGGGCAAGAAGACATCAAAGCTCAAATATGTGCAAAGTAAGTCAAATTCTTTCATTCCTCACATTCATAAATAATCCAAACCAATAAAAACACTTTTAATATTTGTTCAAAGACAATAGATGTGAAACAGAGATCTTTCTTTTCAGTTCATCAGTCCCTAAACACTGACGTATCACATCCTGTGGTCCATTACGTGTCTACTTTACATGTCATCATACATTTGATAGATTTCTGTTGTAGCCTTCAGTTTTTGTGTCTGTGACCCTTCCTGCCTTTTCTTTGCTGTTTTTCATCTTTTCTCTTTTATTCCACCATAAAGAAAAAAACTTGAAATTAACAGACTTCTTCTTGAGCATGAGTGCAATCTGTGATTTCAGATGTATCTACTACAACATGTGCTGTTGAGAAATAAAGACAGTTTCTATGGAGACGGACCACCCTGAACCAAGTCTCTTCTGCAGTTAGATTACTAAATGCCCCTCAGGTTTTATATTTCTTTATTGTCTTCTTATCTCTTTTACCAAACAGACCCATCTTCTCTGGTAAGACAGATCTTTTGAAGAGGTGGTGTTGTGCACTTTCATATTTTACAAAGAAATATAACATTAAATTGTTAGATGTTAATACTAAATGTGGACAAAGTTCCAAATTGTGAGGTAAATACTTTATGTTTTGGAGTAATCCCAGGATGAGACTGCAGGATGGTCTGAACACCTCGTTCAAAAAGTCTCATGAGACTTCTGCGAGGGCCAAATGAGATTAGCTCAATTCATGACATCACAGATTGGTGAATCTCTTCAAAAGAGAATAAGAAATGTAATACTTACCAACAGAAACGTCCTGCTCTGTTCTTTGTTCATGGGGATTTTTTTGTCCCTTTCAAACCTTCTGGGTCAGATTTGGGTTCCAGTGCATTCAGCCATATTTCATAATTTGTACATTTTAAATACAGAAACACAACTTTGTTGCATGGCAACAGTGAAAGAGGTTTCGAGAGCGTGCTGGATCCCAGTGTGCCGGAGATCCATTTTTGTTATCTGTCTTTGTATTTCAGGTGCAACCTCCTACAGATCCCTTACCCTAAGAGGGTCAAACACAGTTCTCTGAATTGGATCAAACTGCATTGAGTAGTTTCCTGAGAAACTGACCTGTTTGATTAACACTTCTCTTCTTTATCCATGTAGGTATACATACGGACAGCCTGTGCCAGGCAATGTCAAAATTGAGTTGCTCCGACCATTCAAGCGCATAAGATACGTGATCCCTATATTTCCAGGCGGGACCCCTGATATACTTTCCTTTTCCTATAGGGAGATACAACAGGTAGGGTTTGGGAAAATGGCCAAAAATGCTACCACAATAACATTTCCCTTATCAGTCGACATTGATAATTATCACAATACATGTAAATGATTATTTCTTTTAAATTTAGAAGCTGATTTTTGCCCCTGAGTGAAAGTTAAGATACCAAATGGTCAATTTAGTTTTTTGACGGTGCTTATAGGAAACATGTCTTTGCAATGAAATCTGCTGCGTTTGTTATGAATTTTCACCTTTGTTTAAATATCTAAATTGCTTTGGTTATAATGTTTTTCGTGCAGTTTCATAAGGAGCATTACAGGAGTGAAGTTTGAAACATCCTTCCATCCACCTACAGTACATCTTCTATTTGAATTTAATCTATTCTATTGAATTGAACTTTCCAGGCGGACAAGTCAGGCTGTTCAACTTTTGTCATCAAGATGTCCAATTTCACAGAACCTGATGTGAGTTTGCTGCATTACATTCTGCTGCATGACTCTCTGCTGCATGACTCTCTGCACCTGACGGCCAGTGTGGAGGAGGAAGGAACAGGCAAGTCTCAATGTCATATTTTTTAAATAGCGTTAATTTCAAAAGAGAATTACAAGTAAGGGATGAAATATAGTAAACAGGTGGTTATGCAAATAAGAATTCCAACAGGGTGAGTTGATCTGTCACCCTGAAATGATTCTAATTTGCATCACCACCTGTTCTCTATACATTATCCCACTTATTATCCGGCTTCAAACTAAAGACATAACGCAAGTCTAAATATTGACCACCTATGAGCTTAGCATACAGGTGCAGCTGATCAGACTGATGTCAGCGAGCAACCGCATCACAAAAGCCAGTATTTTTGAATACGTGAAACTCCACAGACCTGTGGCTCGGGTCCAAGGGATGTCCTCAGGTTGGTATGTTGAGACGAGTCTCCTTGTGCCTTACCGTTGGTGGAAACAATAGTTTTACACATACAGGACCTGTTTGAAACAGAGAAAGCAACCATGTAAATCCTTTCTGCCACGTTAACCGGGATCACTGGACGTCAGTGAGTTAATAAAATGATCTTGGAATAACTGTAAACACTGACTGGACAATTTGCACATGCACTCCTGCACATTTCTTAATGTGTGACAGTGTTGTTCTTTAATTCAATACAAACAAACTCTGTGTTTCACAGAATAAACTCTCTTGTTCATCTTATATGGTTCACACAGTCTTACAAATGCAAAAAGGAGCACACTCAAACAACAACTTCTGAAAGTGCACGAGACGCGTTTCAGCACAAAGGTCACTGGAGAGTTTTAACATGAAGGCTTCTTGTGCAGGTATCTCACACCAAAGTCAGAAGAGGTTGGAGATCACGTATGTTATTGGAAAGTTCATCTTTATGGACACACCCAAGTTTTACGAGCAGGGATCTGTCGTGGAGGGAAAAGTAAGTGCAAGCAATCACTACTTTCTGCTCAGATCCTTTCCACATTGCTCCCATGGATTCTTACTCATTAAACTCTGTGCTGTTAACAGGTCAAAGCGGTTCGTTACGATGGTACACCCATCGCTAACATGGTGGTGTATCTGCTCGAGGGTAGTAGGTGGTCGCCACGTCTGCTGCAGAATGTCACAACTGACAGCGAAGGTATCGCCAATTTCTCGATTAGCACAGCCGAGATAAACAGAGACATCCAGCTCACGGTGAGTACGGTGTGAAAGTACACTCAGATCTGTAAGAAAACATCAACTCTGTAAACTTTATTACACAGTGACACCTCAACTCCCAACAAAGTATGATTACCTTGTATAGATGTTTGACTTGAACACTTCTAATTCACAATATTTGACAGAGATCCCCTGTGACTAACACACTACTACTGACATGTACCTCATACAACCCGCTTCATAAAAACTGAACTTTCCCTTTAAAGCTTGATTATAGCTCAGCAGACACAAGCTAATTTCTTAATTTGTTTCTCCCCAATCTAGGCAAGCAGCAAACCCCACAATGTGCATGAAAACCATCAGACTCCGTTCTATCAAAGTGGAGAGCACACAGTGTCGCAGATCAAACCTTTAACTCAAGAGACTAAAACGATCAGCTCCTTGGAGGTGCAGAAGAAGGATAGAACACTTGCCTGCGACACAGAGGAAGACCTCCACATCAAGTTTTTTGTAGTCGGGGAAGCTCAGGGCAAAGCAGATGTGATGTATCTGGTGAGTGAATTACTTCTAAGTGCAATGTTTTCCCAACATGTAAAATGAAAACACTTATTTTGAATCTGCTGTTAAAGAGAATGAAGCATCACAGTGAGGGAGTGCTTCTTTTTCTGGGTGTCTTTTAAACTCTGTAGGTCTTATCCAGAGGAGCCATCGTGATGCAAGGATCCAAACAGATTGAAGTACAGGATAAACCAAGTAGGAAGAATACACACACGTATTTATATATACGTTTATAAATATGTGTATAAAAACCTGGTTCTGTTTCAGTGACCGAGGGCCAGATGTCCTTTAAGCTGAGAGTGTCTCCAGAGATAGCCCCAGTCGTCCAGGTGGTGGCGTACGCCGTCCTCCCCAGTGAGACGGTGATCGCCCACAGTGCTGAGTTCACCACAGAGAAATGCTTCAGTCACAAGGTCAGTGTGTAGGCAGATATAGAAGTTGAAGTGCAATACACACATTCATGTCACATTAAAAACTGGATTTATCTTGGTGTTAGGTGTCTCTGGAGTTTTCTCCGTCCTCAGCTGTCCCAGGTGAGGAAAACACCCTGCAGGTGACCGCCCATCCTGACTCTCTGTGTGGTCTGAGCGCTGTGGACCAGAGCGTCCTCATCAAGGAGCCAGGGAAAACTCTGAACGTTGACAAGGTAAAGGCTGGAGTCAACCACAAATGCCTTTTAGTCTTTTTCTAGGATCAAGCAGCATTAGTACAGACAGCAACCTTTTAGATCTGTCTGAGTCTCACCATTGTAACTATTTCTGTCTCTTCAGATATTCAATCTGTTGCCTGTGACAAAATCAACTTCTATTCCAAATGCAGCTGAAGACCCTGTTGAATGCATTAAGAGATCAAGAATAACCACAATTGTGGATGATGAGGACTTCCTGTACCCCCAACCCTACCCTACAGATGATGCTTATAATGTTTTCCAGGTGTGTTCACACATTGTTTCCAGTGTTAAATTTTTTTGTTGTTGTGTTTAAAAAACTCTGACGTGATCTCTTTTTGTTCTTTTTTGGATTATGTAGAATGTAGGACTGAAGATGGCAACCAATTTGTTAAGCACAATGCCTACATGCATGAGGTCTAGAGAAATGGAATACTACCTCGCATACGATATGGATATTCAAGGTGACATATCACGCCTTTTTCCAACCATTTATTACAGTCCCCTTTTGTTTAAATGAAACGTCTTTACTATGTGTCAGTCAACATATTAGATGAATCAAGCTCCAGAGGAGGTTTTGGACCAGCTTTAAAGAGCCTTTCTCAAAACGAAATCTGGTGTGTCTCTTTAAATCTACGTAAGCTCCTTCTCACCCTGCCCCTATCTTCCATGAAGTGTGCCAACATGAAAGAGTGTTGTGTTACCATAGGCCACAGGAGGCAGCACAGTCCAGCCCCTAACAGTGGATAGCATAAGTCTACGCACCCCTGTTAAAATGTCAGCTTTTGGCCATGATTCCAAAAGGTATGTTTGGCATAAAAACAACACTGCACATCACATAAAGAACACCAGACTCACAGAGAAGCATGGTGGGGGCAGCATCATGCTTTGGGGCTGTTTTTCTTCAGCTGGAACCAGGCCCTCAGTCAAGGTGGAGGGAAGTATGAACAGTTACAAACACCAGTCAGTTTAACACAAAACCTCCATTAGAAAGATGAAGATGAAGAGGAATTTCCCCTTTCAACACGACAACGAACCAAAGCATACATCCAAATCAACAAAAGCATGGCTTCACCAGAAGAAGATTCAAGTTTTGGAATGGCCCAGACAGAGTTTGTAACGTTAGCTAGTGTAGGTGGAGAGAGCTAGCGGTCGGTCGTAGCAGGTAGCAATTGACCCAAGATAGCAAGTAGCATCAGATGAAAGAGGAAAGAGTGGGGATTTCCACACAGCAGTTTATTAAACAGAAAATAACAGTGGACCTCACAAAGCAAGGTCTCCACGGCACTATATTCGTCCATCACACATGACAAACGGAAAGATAGGCACAGCTTAGTGTTTGGCTTGGCCCTACTCGTTGGGGGTCCATCGGGGCTGGGTGGGTGGCTGGTGTCCCTGTCACCCTTCGTCCCCCTGCTGCCCCCTCCCCTGTGGGGGCCTGGTCCACGGCTGCCCTCGGGGCCGGGTTTCCCGGGGTTCCCTCGCGGTCCTCTTTGGGGGGTGGGGTGGCGCGCAGCTGGGGGGGTGTTACTACGGCAGCCATTGGGGTGTCCCTCCATGCCCCCGCGGCCTGGTCCATCAGTCGCAGGGCGTGGGTGGGAGGCGTGGCTGGGGGGAGTGGTCGGGCCGTCTGGGGGGGGGCAGGGGGGATTGGCCCTGCCGCCTCCGCCCTCCCCCCGCTCCGGTGCGCCGGTTGGCGGGCTCTGGTACTGGTCCTGCCCGTCTGCCTGGCTGTCTGCTCCTGGTGCTGGGCCCCCTCGGCCCTGGTGGCTCCTTTGGCTTCGTCTTGGGGGGCTGTGGGGGCGGTGTTGTGGGGGTGTCCCTTGGGGGGGCTGCAGGATCTCTCCCCCCTCGCCCCCCTTTCCTCCTGCTGGGTGACCTGGGGGTCGCCCTGGGTGCTCCGGCGGTACCTGTTTGCTTCCGGTCTGGGTCCTTGGCTTGTCCCCTGGCCTGGGTCTCCCGCGGCGGGTTGGGCCCTTCGGTCTGACTGCTCTCGTGGCCCGGGTGCCGGGCCGTACCGCTCGGCTGATCTGACCCAAGTGGTTTCATCTGCACCAGTGGTGGTCTTGTTACACAAATAGAACACAACACGGCGGCAACCCTCTGCGACCCAAGCTTCAGTAATGATTGTGGACACTAAGGGTTGCTTAATCATTAGTATCACCCCACGGATTTTTTTTGGCATCATGGTGAGATGGTCCCTCTCCATCTAAGTGTGTTAGGTCTCTCTCTCCTTCTCTTTCCCTGTCCCTTTGTATATCCTTATGTAATCTTTCTTTCACTTTCTCTTATTTTTTTAATTTTTTTTGGCCCACCTAGGTGTGCACGCCCTCTTTTACAGAACATGATATTAGCTGTCAATAAAAGATAGGCCAGAGTTCTAAGAGGGATGGTGATGGTCGCATGCACACAGTCACAAGCACAGAAGAAAAAGGTTTTCTTTCTTTTCTTTTGCTGCAAGAATAAATTGCATTAATATTTGACAGTTTGTGACAAACATGACACAAACCAGAAATATATATGCAGAAAAGAGAAAAAGAAAAAAAAAAAAAAAAAAGACAGGCACAGCTTAAACCAGCTCGTCATTAGAGGAGCAGACAGAGAGAGCGTCTCTGTCTGACTATCATACAAAAACTCTGCGGGCTCAAGAGGAGCAACTTCTCTGTATGTAACCGGCTGACTCAGAAAGGTGGCGCTACCAGGTATAACAACATTCACACTCCAACTGTTACAAGTTCAGACCTGAATCCAGTTGAATATCTGTGGGGTGGTCTGAAGAGGGCTGTGCACAGGAGCCGCCTCACTATCTGATGGATTTGGAGCTTTTTCGTAAAGGAGAATGGGCAAATATCACCAAGTCAAGATGTGCCATGCTAATAGACTCCTACACAAAAAATGGAGTGCTGTAATAAAATCAAAAGGTGCTTCAAACAATTATTAAAGGGTGTGTACACTTATGCAACCACATTATTTTATTTTTTTATTCTTCCCCCTAAAAGATTTAAAATTTTTTCAATTGTATTGTTCACGTTATAGGTCACATTAAAGGTGGAGAAAGTTCTGACATGGTTTATAGTTGTGCTCATCAGTTTACATAGCCTGGCAGAATTTGTTTTGGGTTTTTTGGCCGTTTTTCAGAGAATAGGAATGATAAGAGAAAAACTTTTTTGTCACTCATGGTTAGTGATTGGGTCAAGTCAATTATTGTCTGACTGAGTAGACAATGAAAAGAGTAAACTGTGTTTACTCTTTTTATATCATAATGACAACAGAAACTACCCAAGAAATCCTAAATTCTGCCAGGGTACGTAAACTTATGAGCACAACTGTATTTTGGTCTAATTTTTTTACAACACAAAACCTGGCATTTTAACAGGGGTGTGTAGACTTTTGCTATCCACTGTATGTTTGAACTGGATGATTAAATGAATCCACAGAGCACAAGCAAGGCATCGATCAGCATTACAGTCTCCACAATTGATCAGGATGACATCTGGAGAAATGTACACCACACTGGGTGACAGGAGGGACACGAGGACTCGGCTGCTCGTGCTGACTTTATAGATCGAAATAAACGAAACAATGACAACAACGTGTTTTCTCCGGCACATTCTGTGGGACATGACAGTATGAAATGTGCATTTAAACAGCAAATAAAACCCACAGTAAAACAGCTCCATAGCCCTACATGTAACGCCCCCTTTCAGGCAATGACACGCTGTCTCGTGGTGCATGATCATGATCATAATAATTAGGAATTGATTAATTGTTATCAATTGTTTTATCTGTTGCAATTGTGTTATCAAAAAAGTAGACAATAATACGATTCCCATCAGGAGATAATATATCAGACCAATATTGAGCACCCCAGTTGTTAGGTATTGATTCTGGTAGTATTTTGTGGATTGTCTTTTATCTTCTGATGAAATATTTTCTGCTCTCTTTACAGATGTTACTTATGCAATGGTTCCTCATTATGATATAGAGATAGAGGCTGCACCTGTGGAGACAGTCCGCAGTTTTTTCCCTGAGACTTGGATATGGGACATGGTGGAAATTGGGTAAGCTTCTCTCAGACGACAGTGTCATGAGTCTAGCAAAAAACAAGAGGACCCATGTGCTGAATAAGATTAAAAAACAAAAGAACAAACAAAATTGTGCTTAACAAATGTCCAAGAAACCAAATCCAAACAGTCCAAAAGAAGACACTCAAGGAAACACTGGAAGAAAAGAACACAGAGAAGACAAAGAAGACATACAATGATTTAACACAGGTCAGGGAAACAAAGAACTAAACACCAAGTAACAGGTGAAACTAATGAAGCTGATCAAAAAGGAGGGAAACACACAAGAGCAGGAAGTAAAACTAAACGGGAAACACAGGGATCAAAAACTACAAAATAAAACAGGACATACTAGACTTCATACATGACTGTATGATCATTATTCCAGATATTACATCAAGGTCAGTATTTTTGCCTTGTTTTGAAAGTGCTCTATATATTGAACTGTTGAATTTTCCAGCTCTGTAAACTGCTTTGGTTGTTGACTCAGAGTGACACTTACTGTGGGATATATGTTTCTGCTGGTTCAGAGCGTCTGGAACCAAAGTCATCCCCCTCACCGTCCCTGACACCATCACCACCTGGGAGACGGAGGCTTTCTGTTTGTCCCCTCAAGGTTTCGGCTTGGCTCCTCGTAAAGAGCTCACCGTCTTCCAGCCCTTCTTCCTGGAGCTCAGCCTGCCGTACTCCATCATCCGAGGGGAGAACTTTGAGCTGAAGGTGACTGTCTTGAGCTACCTGTCCAGCTGCATCATGGTGAGTGTACAGTACATGATGGACTTCTGATACCTTTATTTCCATCTAAAAAGTGAGCAGCATTTAAACAGTCACTAAGGGGCGCCCTGAAACAGATCATAGGTACTCGTTGTTTTCTAAACAGTTGGTCTGTGATAAGGCGGATTTCAGGTCAAAACCTGATCAGTGTTATTTTAAAAAGCCTTCTTTAATATTTTCTACCTGGATTCCAGGTTTGCATTTTGAATATCATATAATAGTATTTGTGTCTTTTGAACAGGTCACTGTGACTCCAACTCCCTCCTTGGATTACACCCTCACCCCTCTCTCTGGTGACCAGTACACATCCTGTTTGTGTCGCAACGAGCGCAAGACCCTCAGCTGGATCATGGCCCCCGCAGCCTTAGGTGAGGCTCAGGTTTTTGTCCCCACCATTGATAAACTGAAAACCAACAATGTGACTTCAAGATTTACACTGTGTTTGTTTGTTTATCTTCTTTTAGGGGATGTAAACGTGACTATGACCGCTGAGGCTGTGGCGTCCCATGCTTCCTGTAACAATGAGATCGTGAACGTCCCAGAGAGAGGTCGTATCGACGTGGTCACAAAATCTCTCATAGTGAAGGTTGGTACCTTTGAACTGTAGACTGTATAAAAGATGGATGACATGACAGCTCCCTAAAAGTGATGCTGAAACATTTGGAGCTCCATCTATTGACTGGCTGCAGTATAAACCCGCCTTCTTAAAGGACTTTAAAATCAAAATACATGTTAGGTAGGCAGGCATCTCTTTCACTAGTAAGGAGGCTGAGATCTTTGGTCTGAAAACACTATCTATGCATGAAGAGGACGAGATAAGGAAAGAGATTTATATGTGCTGCCTTTGTCCACAGAAACCTAAAGTTCCTCATATGAGCTTTAAAGTTGAACAGTTTACTCTGTATCATTACATTGAAAATGTAAACTCTGAGACTTTCATCTTCATCCCCTCAGGCTGAAGGAACCGAGATGACAAAGACCCACAACTGGCTGCTCTGTCCTAAAGGTCAGTGTGGTTCATGCAAAAGATGCCATCAACATCCCAATCTTATCGTCTCAATGTGGATTTAACATCTTTGTTTTAGTCCCGAGCTCTGCTTTAATCCCTCTCTGTGATTTGTTCTCTGTTTACAGATGAGGCTTTGACGGAGGAAATAAACATACAGCTTCCTGCTAACGTGATTGATGGATCTGCTCGTGCTCTTGTTTCAGTCCTGGGTAAACTGACGGTTTCATTTTGAGTGACCTAACAGTGCGTCTTACCAACTTCAATCAAAGGTCAGTTTAGTTACCTGTGTGCCGTTAGTGAGTCAATGTTTCTGTGCAGGTGACATCCTGGGCCGAGCTCTGAAGAACCTGGACGGGCTGCTGCGGATGCCGTACGGATGTGGCGAACAGAACATGGCACTCCTGGCCCCCAACATCTACATCCTCCAATACCTGAAAAACACCCAGCAACTGACCCCCAAAATCATGGATAAGTCGGCTAACTTCCTGACCAGTGGTGTGTGTCTGTGGTTTTTATACTATGTTATATTTATAGTTTTTAACTCCTCCATCTTAAACCAAATGATTACCTCAGTTTAATCTGCCTCAGATCTGAAGATGTGAATCTCAAAGTGATAACATGCATCTATTCTTGTTCCACAGGCTACCAGAGACAGCTGAACTACAAACATGCTGGAGGTGCTTACAGCACGTTTGGAACGGGATCGGGGAACACCTGGTGAGAACATGTCTGAGTCATATCCACACGTTAATCCATCATGCATCACAATCAACCTTTCTTTCTTTGTCTGAATCATCTGCAAACATGGAAGAGACGGGCTTTATGACCTACACTGCAGCCAATCAGAGGGCTTCACGTTTGAGGAGCTGTCATGTCATCCTTCTTTTTATGCAGTCAATGGTTATCAGGGAATAATGGACACTCTGCAGCCAATCAGAATCAAGTACTCACTTAGACCATGTTATGATTTGTTTGTTGTCCTCAGGCTGACAGCTTTCGTGGTGAGATCCTTTGCCAAAGCACAGTCCTTCGTCTTCATCGACCCAGTAAAGATTCAAGAGTCAAAGACCTGGCTGGAGAGCAAGCAGCGGGAACAAGGCTGTTTTGAAAAGTCGGGAAAACTCTTCAACAACAGAATGAAGGTGAGCAGAAACAGCACACATAGAAAAACAAGGACTGAGTTAGTGGTATGTCAGTCACAAACAAGTCAGCTCTTTGAATCAAATCCTTAAAGGGTCTGTTTTTATGATTTTGTGATTCTTACCTCGTGATTATGAGATAAGGAGTCCACAAAATATCACCTGTATTAGTACTTTTAGTCTGGATGTTAGAGGTCCATTGATGCATACCTGTTTATAACTTCCTCTCTGCAGGGCGGTGTGTCTGATGAAGTGACTCTCACTGCGTACATCATTGCTGGCTTCCTGGAGATGAACTCGTCTGTTAGTGTGAGTAAACTCTTGAAAGTACAAACAGCTCTGTTGTTGTTGTTTTCTGTTTGAAAGAATTGAAACTTTTGTTTATCCTGAGCCTGATCATCCATCCATCCATTCATCCATCCATCCATCCATCTTCTTCCGCTTATCCGGGTCCAGGTCGCGGGGGCAGCAGCCCCAGCAGGGAAGCAGCCCCGGCACGGAAGCCCAGACACTCCTCTCCCCGGCCACTTCCACCAGCTCTTCTGGGAGGATACCGAGGCGCTCCCAGGCCAGCTGAGAGACATAATCTCGCCAGCGTGTCCTGGGCCTTCCCCGTGGCTTCCTCCCAGATGGACATGCCCGAAACACCTCCCCAGGGAGACGCCCGGGAGGCATCCTGGCCAGATGCCCGAACCACCTCATCTGGCTCCTCTTGATCCGGAGGAGCAGCGACTCTACTTTGAGCCTCTCCCGGATGTCTGAGCTCCTGACGCTATCTCTAAGGCCGAGCCCAGACACCCTGCGGAGAATGCTCATTTCGGCCGCTTGTATTCGCGATCTTGTTCTTTCGGTCACTACCCACAGCTCGGAACCATAGGTGAGGGTTGGAACGTAGATTGACCGGTAAATTGAGAGCTTTGCCTTCTGGCTCAGCTCCCTCTTCACCACAACAGACCGGTACAGCGAAGCCAATAGGACGACATTATCTGCAAAGAGCAGAGATGGAATCCCAAGGCCACCGAACCGGACATCCTCCACCACTTGGCTGCGCTTAGAAATTCTGTCCATAAAAGTTATGAACAGAACCGGTGACAAAGGGCAGCCCTGGCGGAGTCCAACCCCAACTGGGAACGAATTTGACTGACTGCCGGCAATGCAAACCAAACTCTGGCTCCGACAATACAGAGACTGAATGGCCCGTAGCAACAGGCCATCCACCCCATATTCCCGGAGCACCCCCTAAAGGATACCTCGGGGGACACGGTCGTAAGCCTTCTCCAAGTCCACAAAGCACATGTGGACTTGGTTGGGCAAACTCCCATGCCCCCTCCAGCACCCTCCCGAGGGTGTAGAGATGGTCCAGTGTTCCACGGCCAGGACGAAAACCGCATTGTTCCTCCTGCATCCGAGGTTCAACCAACAGCCGGAGTCTCCTCTCCAGCACCCTTGAGTAGACTTTTCCAGGGAGGCTGAGGAGTGTGATCACCCTATAGTTGGAACACACCCTCTGGTCCCCCTCCTTGAAAAGGGGAAACACCACACCCATCTGCCACTCCAGAGGCACAGTCACCGATGTCCATGCAACGTTGCAGAGGCGTGTCAACCATGACAGCCCTACAACATCCAGAGCCTTGTGGAACTCGGGGCGGATCTCATCCACCCCCAGGGCCCTGCCGCTTCGGAGCTGTTTGACTGCCTCCGCGACCTCGGCCCCAGTAATGAGCAAGCCCACCACCAAATCCCTCGGCTCCGGTTCCTTCTCGGAATGCATGCCGGTGGAATTGAGGAGATCCTCGAAGTATTCCTTTCACCGCCCGACTATACTCTCAGTCGAGGTCAGCAGCTCTAAATCGACACTGTAAACAGTGCGAACAAAGGGCCGCTTCCCCTTCCTAAGCCGCCGGACAGTTTGCCAGAATTTCTTCGAAGGCGGACTGAAAGTCTTCCTCCATGGCCTCACCAAACCTCTCCCACGCCCGAGTTTTCACCTCGGTGACCGCCCGGGCCGCAGACCACTTGGTCTGCCAGTACCTGTCAGCTGCCTCCGGAGTCCCACAAGCCAGCCATGACCTGTAAGACTCCTTCTTCAGCTTGATGGCACCCTTCACATCTGGTGTCCACCAGCAGGTTCGGGGATTACCGCCATGACTAGCACCAGCATCCTTGCGGCCGCAGCTCCGACAGCCGCCTCAGCAATGGCAACATTGAACCGGGCCCATTCTGACTCCATGTCCCCCGCCACCCCCGGAACGCGGTCAAAGCTGTGCCGGAGATAGGAGTTGAAAACCAGCCTGACAGGGTCCTCCGCTAGACGTTCCCAGTAGACCCTCACTGTCCGTTTAGGTCTGCCAGGTCTGTCCGGCATCCTCCGCCGCCACATGATCCAACTCACCACCAGGTGGTGATCAGTTGACAGCTCTGCTCCTCTCTTCCCCCAAGTGTCCAGAACATACGGCCGCAGATCAGCCGATACGACTTCAAAGTCGATCAGCAATCTGCAACCTAGGGTGTCCTGGTGCCACATGCACTTATGAACACCCTTATGTTCGAACATGGTGTTCGTTATGGACAAACTGTGACTAGCACAGAAGTCCAGCAACCGAACACCGCTCAAGTTCAGATCCGGCAGGCCGTTCCTCCCAATCACACCCCTCCAGGTTACGCTGTCATTGCCCACGTGAGCATTGAAGTCCCCCAGCAGGACAATGGAGTCCCCAGTTGGGCGCCTTCCAGCACCCGTCCCAAAGCCTCCAAAAAGGGTGGGCACTCTGAACTGCCGTTCGGTGCATAAGCGCAAACAACAGTCAGGACCCATTCCCCGACCCGAAGGCGCAGGGAATCAACCCTTTCATCCACCAGGGAAAACTCCAACACACAGGCAGAGAGCAGGGGAGATATGAGCAAGCCCACACCTGCCCTCCGCCTCTCACCCGGCACAAATCCAGAAAAGAAGAGAAGGTTGGTTCCAGAACCCGAGCCGTGCCTAGAGGGTTAGGTGAGCCAGACTATATCTAGCCAGTACCTCTCAACCTCCCGCACCAACTCCGGTTCCTACCCCACCAGAGAAGTGACATTTCAAAAGCCAGTTTCTGTAACCGAGGATCGGACCGCCAAGGCCCCCGCCTTTGGCCACCGCCCAATCCACACTGCACCGGACCCCTGTGAGTCCCCCTGCGGGTGGTGAGTCCACGGGAGGACGAATCCATGTGACCCATTCGAGCTGGGCCCGACCGGGCCCCATGGTTGAAGGCCCGGCCACCAGGCGCTCGCCTGTGGGCCCCAACCCTAGGCCTGGCTCCAGGGTGAGGCTCGGTGGCCCTCCGGACAGGGTACACTTGGTCCTGTTTTTATTCGTCATCAGGTGTCTTGGGGCCACACTTTGTCTGTCCCCTCACCTAGGACCTGTTTGCCTTGGGAGTCCTTACCAGGGACAATTTCCCCCGACAACATAGCTTCTAGGATCATTAAGGCACTCAAATACCCTCCACCGCGTTAAGGTGGCGACCCATGGAGGGGAGCCTGACATCATAATAATTCATTTATTTTAATGGCTGATTGATGATTAAATCATGTCTTTGGACTGATTGTAGAATCCTGTGGTGAGCAACGGCCTGTCCTGTCTCAAGGCGTCCTTGGGTGACCTCAGCAACACCTACGCCACAGCACTGATGGCGTACGTCTTCACCCTGGCTGGAGACATAGAGACCCGAGGCCAGCTCCTGAGGCACCTTGACACAGTAGCAATACGCTCAGGTGGGTCATCAGCTTAAAGCTCCTCTGAGGAGATATCTGATGAGTGAAACATCAGAGCGTTCAAATAAAGCAGGGAGAGATTTCAGAGTTAGAAAACACTACTTCCGTGTACTAGAAAAAATGAGCAATGCCTGCTTTGTCCACAGGGGGAGCCAACATCAACACACACCTTGAGTTACAGGAGCTTTAAATAATTCCCTCTGTGAGTGTAGCTCACTTTGTGCATGTCTTTCTATTTGTGGCTGATTTAGGAGGTTACCTCCACTGGTCTCAGTCAGCGACAGACACCTCCTACCCTCTTTCTGTGGAGATCAGCTCTTATGTGCTGCTGTCCGTACTCAGTGTCTCTCCTTCTGCTGAAGAACTGGGATACTCCACCGGCATCGTCAGATGGCTGACCACCCAGCAGAACTATTACGGAGGCTTCTCCTCCACACAGGTACCGCTCAAACAAGAGTTACTGTTGATCAGTCAGCAGAAAATGTATTTCAGAGAATGGACAGCGCCTCAGAGAGACTCAGCATCGGTTCATCGTTGTCAAAACGAGTGCTGCAGTTTCTCCCATCAATAAATCACCATAAAATAATACTGATCCCATGTCATGTTGTCTCTGTTTGCATGTTTTAGGACACAGTGGTGGCTCTGCAGGCTCTGGCTCTCTACTCCACTCGTGTGTTCAGTCCAGAAGGTTCAAGCACAGTGGCGGTCCAGTCTCCCAGCGGTCAGCTGATGTTTGACGTGAACCAGGACAACAAGCTGCTCTACCAGGAGGAGCTGCTGAAGGATGGGACAGGAAAGTACAGCCTGGAGGTGAAGGGAACTTCCTGTGCTTCCATTCAGGTCAGTGAACATGTTGAGGCTCTTTTCCCAGGGGTGTATCCAGAGGTCAACAGGGCATGTGATCTTTGGATGTTTAACATGTAAAACACTCACAAGTACAAATGATGCTCTGACGTTTAACATGTGATTTGTTTAAATGAAACATTGTAAAGCTTTCCACGATTAGAGTCTCAGGGGGTCCAGGTTTGGCTGCTGTCTAAATCACAGCAGAGGAAGTTCTGATGTTGTTGTCGTTGACCTGTTTTCCAGATTTCTCTTCACTACAACATCCCAACTCCTACTGATGGCACCAAGCTCAGGGTGGAGGTCCAACCTGAAGCCCTTTGTGGAGGCACTTCTAACAGACGCAAGCTTACTCTGAAGACCAAGACCCTGTGAGTTTAAATTAGGAGGGCTGGTTCAACTCTGGCCCCCCACTCTCATCTTTCAGATGTATTGATCTGGACTAAGTCTTGTACAAAGGCACTTGTAATAACAGTGATGGTGTTCAGGAGAAGGTCCAGCTAGTGATTTGGTCTTGTAAGTGACTCATTTTATTGTCATGTCAAAGATACTACGGTGAGGAGCCGACTACGAACATGGTGATCCTGGACCTCAAAATGCTCTCTGGATTTATCCCGAACCCTGAGTCTCTGAAGAAGGTGAGCTTTTTTTAACAGTAACTTTAAACCTGAGCATTCTCTGATGTCATGATGAAGGTGATGATGACTCAGCTGACTGTGCTCTTCTCACAGCTCAAAGGCGCCCTGCTGGTGGATCGTGTTGAACAGAACAAAGACCATGTTTTGGTGTATCTTAAGGAGGTGAGAGGAATCACAGGGAGGAACAAAGACGGAGCTAAGATGTGCAGATACGTTACTGATTACCGTCTGTTTGTCTTCCACCAGTTGCCGAAGGACATAGCCATCAATCACAAGTTAGAGCTCATCCAGGAGATCCAAGTGCAGAACCTGAAGCCAGCTGTGGTCAACATCTATGACTACTACCAGCCAAGTAAACCACACATTCAGACCTTACACACTTTTTGTTTGATATAAGATCCTAAAATTCAAACTGGTGTCTCTAATGCACCTGGATACAAACCATCCCATATCATCAGTAATGAATGAGATGCTCTGTTACTAATGCTGCAGAGAAGAGCAGCTTTTCAGGAGGATTCATAAACCAACTCCTAACAGCAGAATATAAAGTCTGTTAATATTACTTTGACGTTACTATAATTATTATAATCAAAATAAAACGTGAATATTAAAGTAAAATATGCTTCATGTCTGATCCTGAGGCTGAAGAGATAGCGGGAGCGAATGAAGTGTAGTTCTTGGTGTTGTTAGCAGCCGCGACCCATTCTCAGTGAATCTGAGTGTGCATGTGCAACACAACAACTACACAACAACTACACAACAACTACACAACAACTACACAACAACTACACAACAACTACACACAGAATACTTCAGTGTCTGATTTGTTCAGTTTCTCTTCTTCTCCTCCTGATTGTTCTTCCTCTTCCTCCCAGATGACAAGGCTGAGACTCAGTACACCTACCCCTGTGTTGCAGGTAAGTCTGAGAGTGGATCACTTGCTTAATTGTAGAGTTTTCTTGACATGATTTGTGTTCCTTGTTATTTTCTGATGGAAATGTCTCAACTCAAAAGAAGAATTCAAAGGGGCATCAGGATATTTAGAAGTCCTTTCTTTTGCAACTTTTGGGTTTTTAAAGTTCTCATGGCACATTTTGTAGTTGCTCCTCTTAAGAGCCCACTATCTTTTAATAAATTAATGATCATTCCTGTGTAATAAATTCATTATAAAACCTTGTCATAAAGTGACTCATTCATATGTTCTGTTCATTTACAGGTTGAACACCTGTGTTGTCTTGATGGTTCCAGGAAGATCCTAAATAAAGCTCCATTTTGTTCAAAGTCATCAGTGAATTGTTTCTTTTTTATGCCTCCATGTGTTTATTTATTATACCTTCAGTAAGTATATTCTCTGACCTCTTTAAGGGCTGCACAAAAATCTGCTGCTGAATGAATACTCTCTTTAGTAACTGCAGATGTAAGCTGAAAAAGAACAAAAAGAGGTCAGCAAGAAGCACTGAATCTTTGACAACTACAACTTAAAGCTGGGGTTGGTAATCAGATTTAGATACACTTTTTGTTATACTGGTTAAAATTATCTTTATTTCCTGATGCTCGACCTCTGGCCTGTCCCCTCTGACCCGATGAGGTGCTTTGCTCAGGACTGTAGTCCGGATCAGAGTCTAAAAAGCTCTAACCACGGGGCTCTGACAAGCAGAAGAATTAATGACATTTAGTAAGTCCTACAGAAATGTAGATGAGGGGAGGAGGGGAGGAGGGGAGGGGTTAGACGGAGTCATGAGGAAATGCTACATTCAAATTCATGCTAGTTTTCCGAAACTGCCAACCCCAACTTTCAAACTGAGGAACAGGCATGTTTTTGGTTTTGGCGCACCCTCATGGACAAAGCAGTTCATCTTATCTCATTGCAGATTTTGTCTTTTACATGTGGGAGAAGTATGTTTTAAAACATTTGTCACTCATTGAGAACATTTGCTTTTAAAAATGTCCAAAAATGTTTCATGTTATTTACAACACTAAAGCAGGACTATGTTCAGTCTTAACTCAAATATTATTTTCTTTATGATTTGAAATGTATTCATTTTTACAAACATTCAAATAAAGACACACTAATAATGACAATACAATAAAAAATAAAAAAAAGACAGATAGAGCAGAACAAACAAAACAAAACAAAAAAACAACAAAAAAAACAGACAAAACAAATTCAGACAAAAAACATAAATTGACGGATTATTTACAGCAAAAAACAGTGAACATAACTCGTCTAATGAGAGAAATATTCATTAATAAATATTTTAATTAAATTTGGAGGACATATCAGCAAATTAGTCATAGTCACAGTCACACATCATAGGGGATTAAATAACAGATACACTACCAGTCAGAAGTTTGGACACACCTTCTCATTCAATGGTTTTTATTTATTTTAATTATTTTCAACATTGTAGATTAAAGCTGAAGACATCCAAACTATGAAATAATCTGGTTTTGCCATAATCTGGATTACAACAGTAGTCAAATAGAGCTATCCATTGTGAACTAACCCTACCTCTGAACAACACAACTGATGGCCTTAAACACATGAAGAAGGCAAGTCATTCTACAAATGAACTCTTGACAAGGCTCATGTTCATTAGAAACCATTCCAGGAGACCACTTCATGAAGCAGACTGAGAGAATACCAAGAGTGTGCAAAGCTGTCATGAAGGAAAAAGGGGGCTACTTTACAGAATCTAAAATATAAAACATATTCTGCTTTGTTGAACACTTTTTGTTCATTCAATAATTCCATATATGTTCTTTCATAGTTTTGATGTCTTCAGTATTAATCTACAGTGTTTACAATAATTAACATAAATACAAACCCTTGAATGAGAAGGTGTTTCCAAACTTTTGTCTGGTAGTGTACATGAAGTTAATTCATGGTGCATAATTCAAGTTATAAACTTGGCAATATTGTGTAGCAGTCTTACATTGATATCATTTCCTGAATACAGTTAAGACAAAAACAACCAGATACATCATGTTTTTAATCCCTCTTTTTTATTAATTTCTACATTAGCTGAGCTAGCAAACCGCTGATATGCTCACAGAAGAGAAAATCACATTTACCTGGCACATTCTGATGATTATTACAGATGGTCCGGGGTCTTGGTGGTCCTCAGGACATCTTTACTCAAGTCTGAAAAATAATTGTCTGTTTGTTTCGTCTTTCTAAGATGTTATTTTTCTTTGACAGATGAAAATCAGTCAGGAAACATGAATAAACTCGACGGACAGGACTGTTTCTTCTCAGCTTTTGAGGCTGTGCACATGCGTAAACCCAAAGGTTGCCTCGTGCTTCCCGCTTCTCCAGTTTTGTTGCCTAGGATACCAACTTAGAACCGTTGATCGTCTATTTTGCCACAAAGAACACTTTCATGTCGTAAAAACTAGAGTTGGTGCTTTTTAGTCTATAACCTCTATAACAGGTCGACCATGATCATTCAGAGACGCACCTTTGTTTTAGTTTAGTTCAACAAGTTTTATTGGCCTGAATATATTATTGACATCTTGCCAAAACATAACGTTATTACACAAATAGGCCTAATATGATATGAATAATAGTAATAATCAGTAGTTTTATAATAAGAATGGATAGTATTTGACTATATAATTGAGCAGTACACTTTTTTGATTGCTTATTTTGGCTCAAAAAAATCATAAATATTGAATATTATATTCCATTTCTATAAAGTCTGTTCTGCTCGATGCGGCTACTTCACACTGTACCTCTTTAACCTCCTTCAGAGGAGTTTTAAGCTGGCAATGAAACACACTGTAATGAGCTGATGGCTGTTTATGATCATTATAAGTATAGTCTATTTCTATATTGTTATAATAATTACTGGAACTGCTACTGCAGACAAAGTGATTAACAAGACGCTGCCAAAACCACCTTTTTTGGACATTTTATAATAATAATAATAATAAAAACTTTATTTATAGCACCTTTGAAAACAAATGTTTACAAAGTGCTTTGACAAACAAAGCATGTTTCGACTAACAGCAAAGATTTCGAACGACAGGGAGGAGGAACTTTAACAATGCAAACAAAATGCAAGAGGTTAAAAGGAATACACATCAACTAAACAGAATGAAGTGGTGTGACAATAGACCAGTAAATCGTTGAGAGGTTTTTCAAGGATAAATAAAAATAAATAAAAATAAATAAATAAGTAAAAATGGATAAGTAAATAAAATCATTAAAAGGACAATAAAAGAGGTTTTCAGAATAAGAGGACTTTTCCAAAGCAAATGTTCTTTATGAGGGACAGATTTTTAAACATACTTCTCCCACATGTAAAAGACAAAATCTGCAATGAGATAAGATGAACTGCTTTGTCCATGAGGGGGCGCCAAAACCAAAAAACATGACTGTTCCTCAGTTTAAAGCTGGGGTTGGTAATCAGATTTAGATCCACTTTTTGTTATACTGGTTAAAATGATCTTTATGTCCTGATGGTAATCAATACATAATGTGTTCCTAAAAAAGAGGGAAAAGAGCTGCTATCTACAGCCGGAGTAAACCTGGAAAACACCAACATATCACCTTTTTTGGGTCCCAAAATTGTAAACCAATCAAATCCTGTCCTGCCGTTCTGCCCGCCTCCTGCTCGTACATTTCCCCGGCGTGCACTCCGAGTCCCCGTCCCTTGCCGCTGCTTCCTCTGACTCTATTGACTGCCCCTCTCGCTCGACCTCTGGCCTGTCTCCTCTGACCCGATGAGGTACTTTTCTCAGGACTGTAGTCCGGATCAGAGTCTAAAAAGCTCTCACCATGGGGCTCTGACAAGCAAAAGAATTAATGACATTTAGTAAGTCCTACAGAAAATGTATTGTAGCATCCGTCCTGACGCTGTAAGGATGACGAGCCGATTGGTAAACACGTTTAGTTTTAATAACCGGTCACTGTCAGCCGTGATCAGCCAACCAACAAAGGAACAATCAATGTTTGAATAAATGAAAAACTTCCCCCTGTTGTCTCCCCTCTCTCCCACTCGCACGCTACACCTCTCCTGATGCCTTCACTAACCGTCAACACTGTAGGAATTAAGAACATCTTCACTGAACACGTTTAACAAACAGTAGAGCTGTTACAGTATTATATATGTGTTATAACTTTTCTCCTGATATCGTGTCACCGGTACAACTGAATGATGCTAGCATGACAGTTGTGAGTACTAACAGCAGCCATGTTTGTTTATTTTTTACTTTCACTATGATAATGTTTTGGTGAGGACCGGTTTTGAATCAGTCACGATCATATGGTCAAAAGTCAGCGGCGCTCGTGCATGTGAGCGGGGGAGCGTCATTTTGGAGGAGCTCTGAAGGAGGCGGGGAGGAGGGGAGGAGGGGAGGAGGGAGGAGGGGAGGAGGGAGGAGGGGAGGAGGGGAGGAGGGGAGGAGTTAGACGGAGTCATGAGGAAATGCTACATTCAAATTCATGCTAGTTTTCTGAGACTACCAACCCCAGCTTTAAGTTATACTTGTCAAAGTTACAGGGCTTCTTGCTGACATGTTAAAGTTCCTTTGCTTGTTGAATAATATTAAATCTACAGAGAAACAAACTAATAGTATCAGTTTTAATATGTATTGAAGTTAAAATAAAATGTTAATTTCACAAAGTATTTTACTGTTTGAACAGCAGAATGTAACATTGTTTATAATTTGATAGTAATCTTTTCATAAACTGGTTTTTGTTCTTTTTCAGCTTAGATCTGAAGTTACTGATGAGAGTATTTATTCAGCAGCAGATCTTTGTGCAGCCCTTAAAGAGGTCAGAGAATATACTTACTGAAGGTATAATAAATAAACACATGGAGGCATAAAAAAGAAACAATTCACTGATGACTTTGAAAAAAATGGAGCTTTATTTAGGATCTTCCTGGGACCATCAAGACAACACAGGTGTTCAACCTGTAAATGAACAGAACATGTGAATGAGTCACTTTATGACAAGGTTTTATAATTAATTTATTACATAGGAATGATCATTAATTTATTAAAAGATAGTGGGCTCTTAAGAGGAGCAACTACAAAATGTGCCATGAGAACTTTAAAAACCCAAAAGTTGCAAAAAAAAGAAAGGACTTCTGACACCACTTTGAATTCTTCTTTTGAGTTGAGACATTTCCATCAGAAAATAACAACAAGGAACACAAATCATGTCAAGAAAATGCTACAATTAAGCAAGTGATCCACTCTCAGACTTACCTGCAACACAGGGGTAGGTGTACTGAGTCTCAGCCTTGTCATCTGGGAGGAAGAGGAAGAACAATCAGGAGGAGAAGAAGAAGAGAAACTGAACAAATCAAACACTGAAGTATTCTGTGTGTAGTTGTTGTGTAGTTGTTGTGTAGTTGTTGTGTAGTTGTTGTGTAGTTGTTGTGTTGCACATGCACACTCAGATTCACTGAGAATGGGTCGCGGCTGCTAACAACACCAAGAACTGCGCTTCATTCACTCCCGCTATCTCTTCAGCCTCAGCATATTTTACTTTAATATTCACGTTTTATTTTGATTATAATAATTATAGTAACGTCAAAGTAATATTAACAGACTTTATATTCTGCTGTTAGGAGTTTTTTATGAATCCTCCTGAAAAGCTGCTCTTCTCTGCAGCATTGGTAACAGAACATCTCATTCATTACTGATGATATGGGATGGTTTGTATCCAGGTGCATTAGAGACACCAGTTTGAATTTTAGGATCTTATATGAAACAAAAAGTGTGTAAGGTCTGAATGTGTGGTTTACTTGGCTGGTAGTAGTCGTAGATGTTGACCACAGCTGGCTTCAGGTTCTGCACTTGGATCTCCTGGATGAGCTCTAACTCGTGATTGATGGCTATGTCCTTCGGCAACTGGTGGAAGACAAACAGACGGTAATCAGTAACGTATCTGCACATCTTAGCTCCGTCTTTGTTCCTCCCCGTGATTCCTCTCACCTCATTAAGATACACCAAAACATGGTCTTTGTTCTGTTCAACACGATCCACCAGCAGGGCGCCTTTGAGCTGTGAGAAGAGCACAGTCAGCTGAGTCATCATCACCTTCATCATGACATCAGAGAACGCTCAGGTTTAAAGTTACTGTTAAAAAAAAGCTCACCTTCTTCAGAGACTCAGGGTTCGGGATAAATCCAGAGAGCATTTTGAGGTCCAGGATCACCATGTTCGTAGTCGGCTCCTCACCGTAGTATCTTCGGCATGACAATAAAATGAGTCACTTACAAGACCAAATCACTAGCTGGACCTTCTCCTGAACACCATCACTGTTATTACAAGTGCCTTTGTACAAGACTTAGTCCAGATCAATACATCTGAAAGATGAGAGTGGGGGGCCAGAGTTGAACCAGCCCTCCTAATTTAAACTCACAGGGTCTTGGTCTTCAGAGTAAGCTTGCGTCTGTTAGAAGTGCCTCCACAAAGGGCTTCAGGTTGGACCTCCACCCTGAGCTTGGTGCCATCAGTAGGAGTTGGGATGTTGTAGTGAAGAGAAATCTGGAAAACAGGTCAACGACAACAACATCAGAACTTCCTCTGCTGTGATTTAGACAGCAGCCAAACCTGGACCCCCTGAGACTCTAATCGTGGAAAGCTTTACAATGTTTCATTTAAACAAATCACATGTTAAACGTCAGAGCATCATTTGTACTTGTGAGTGTTTTACATGTTAAACATCCAAAGATCACATGCCCTGTTGACCTCTGGATACACCCCTGGAAAAAGAGCCTCAACATGTTCACTGACCTGAATGGAAGCACAGGAAGTTCCCTTCACCTCCAGGCTGTACTTTCCTGTTCCATCCTTCAGCAGCTCCTCCTGGTAGAGCAGCTTGTTGTCCTGGTTCACGTCAAACATCAGCTGACCGCTGGGAGACTGGACCGCCACTGTGCTTGAACCTTCTGGACTGAACACACGAGTGGAGTAGAGAGCCAGAGCCTGCAGAGCCACCACTGTGTCCTAAAACATGCAAACAGAGACAACATGACATGGGATCAGTATTATTTTATGGTGATTTATTGATTGTTTATTGACTGATCAACAGTAACTCTTGTTTGAGTGGTACCTGTGTGGAGGAGAAGCCTCCGTAATAGTTCTGCTGGGTGGTCAACCATCTGACGATGCCGGTGGCGTATCCCAGTTCTTCAGCAGAAGGAGAGACACTGAGTACGGACAGCAGCACATAAGAGCTGATCTCCACACACAGAGAGTAGGAGGTGTCTGTCGCTGACTGAGACCAGTGGAGGTAACCTCCTGAAATCAGACACAAACAGAAAGGCATGCACAAAGTGAGCTACAAAATTTTGGCTCCCCCTGTGGACAAAGCAGGCATTGCTCATTTTGTCCAGTACACTTGAAAGTGGTGTTTTCTAACTCTGAAATCTCTCCCTGCTTTATTTGAACGCTCTGATGTTTCACTCATCAGATATCTCCTCAGAGGAGCTTTAAGCTGATGACCCACCTGAGCGTATTGCTACTGTGTCAAGGTGCCTCAGGAGCTGGCCTCGGGTCTCCATGTCTCCAGCCAGGGTGAAGACGTACGCCATCAGTGCTGTGGCGTAGGTGTTGCTGAGGTCACCCAAGGACGCCTTGAGGCAGGACAGGCCGTTGCTCACCACAGGATTCTACAATCAGTCCAAAGACATGATTTAATCATCGGAATCATCTGAAAAGCTGCTGTAAATGTAGTTTTTGTCAGATTTTGAACGTGTGTTCAGACATATCTGAGACATATCCCATCTCTAAGATCTAGGACCTCTCACAAGTCAGTTTTGACTTTTGAAGACATACTCTAAGACTTTTTAAGGATCTGCAGGAAATCAAAGGATGTCTTGTTTTGTTATTACCAGACATCCTGCAGAGACACAAATCAATTCAGAATGAAAAAAACACACTTTCAAGAGTTTACTCACATCAACAGATGTGTTCATCTCCAGGAAGCCAGCGATGATGTACGCAGTGAGGGTCACTTCATCGGACACACCGCCCTGCAGAGAGACAGATATGTAACATCATTTGACCTCTATCCAGACTACAATTCCCTGTACATGTGGACATGGATGAAACAGGAGATGATGATGCATTTACATTAATACTGTGTCACATTGCATTCATCTTAAAAAACGGTCCCCTTATCTCATAATCACGAGGTAAGAATCATAAAATCATAAAAACAGACCCTTTAAGGATTTGATTCAAAGAGCTGACTTGTTTGTGACTGACATACCACTAACTCAGTCCTTGTTTTTCTATGTGTGCTGTTTCTGCTCACCTTCATTCTGTTGTTGAAGAGTTTTCCCGACTTTTCAAAACAGCCTTGTTCCCGCTGCCTGCTCTCCAGCCAGGTCTTTGACTCTTGAATCTTTACTGGGTCAATGAAGACGAAGGACTGTGCTTTGGCCAGGGATCTCACCACGAAGGCTGTCAGCCTGAGGACAACAAACAAATCATAACATAACACGCTTCGATCACACCAAACGTGTGTAGACACAAGTTCTGGTCGGACCAGCGGAGGTTAATTCATCTGGAAAATACAGGACAACTTGATTGTATCTGTGTGTAGTTTCCCCAAACTCTATGACACTTCCTGCTTTGTATGGGAACAGGATAAACAGGAGCTCCTCTGGAGGAAAGTGAGTGAGCGGGAAAGACTCAAAACCTTTGTCTGTCACTTAGCACTGCCCTAAATAGCATGACTGTCTTCACGAGTGGCGTTTGAAGGGAACCCCTCCCCTCTTACAAGATTGCATCTTTGGGTACTGGTGAACTCAGCAAGTTATTCATGTACATTTGCCGCCTCCTCCATGTCAACAGATGGGACATGGGTCAAACTTTCAAATCACAATACACATCAAATATATTTCTCTCAAACACAGTTTCTATCATTATCGTTAGTTTTTATCACGCTGATTTATGTCTCTGTGTTACTTTTTCTGAGAAGCTTATGGCTGATACACATTACAGGATTCTTGAAACCTTCACACATTTCGAGACCACACACTTGATGATAACAACTTGATGATCGCACAAGATCTCTCTCTTCTGATCTTATAGTGTGTAGGGTGCACTACGGAGCACACCACACTAACAACAGGAACAGGAAGAAGCAATGATGATTGTTTTCGGCCTCTTACTTTCCGAAAACACACACAAAAAAGAAAATGATCATGGGTTAGGGTAAGATAGTTTATATCAGGTTTTTGTTTGTTTTTACTTCCTCTTCCGTCAGTCAGCTGAGTCAGCTCGCGTCTTGATTGGCTTTTGCTCAGGTACACGTGACATTACACACTGTGCATGCTCAGCTCCTCTCGGAGCGTCACACACTACAGGATTTCTAGTCGCAAGTATTAAACATGTTCATTATTTACGATCTCTCCTTCTGAGGCCTTCTGAAAAGCTCTGACCGGACAAAATCACTCTGAACACACCCCACACCCACGATGTTGTTTGCAAACATTCAACAATCGGGCCTTTGCTGGCTTTGATCGTAAAGGGGAGATCAGGACTGAAAATCTAATCCTGTAGTGTGTACCCGCCATTAGATATAATTTGTGATTTGATGCTTTAAAAGGCAGCATGATTGACAGGCATGTTGACAAATGAGGCTCCTGTGGCGCTCTGTGCCGGAGTAGAGGAGTAACGAACACTAACACAAGAGTCATTGAACTTTCTATAACTGTGTCTGCTTCAAACCAACATCAGAATGTGTTCTACTGTGGACTGTACCGACCTGAGGGATCACTGAACTGCCCCTCTGAACTTATTTAACCAGGGATTACATAAGTAGTCACATCCCGGGTATCAGGACAGTCAGCACAAAATACAAAGCTGGTACAATGCATGCAAGCGAATGAGCATATCCTGTCTGCAAATTCAGACAAAGAAAGAAAGGTTGATTGTGATGCATGATGGATTAATGTGTGGATATGACTCAGACATGTTCTCACCAGGTGTTCCCCGATCCCGTTCCAAACGTGCTGTAAGCACCTCCAGCATGTTTGTAGTTCAGCTGTCTCTGGTAGCCTGTGGAACAAGAATAGATGTTATCGTCATAATTTGGTTGAAGTTTTGATGCTTGTTTATTCTTCTCATGTAAAAACTGAAAATAAAAATTTGTTAAAAAGGCACCAAAGTGAGGTACAGTGAGGGAGGAGCTCAAATAAAAACAGTTGCAGGTTAATCTTGAATGGTGGAGAGAGACACACACCACTGGTCAGGAAGTTAGCCGACTTTTCCATGATTTTGGGGGTCAGTTGCTGGGTGTTTTTCAGGTATTGGAGGATGTAGATGTTGGGGGCCAGGAGCGCCATGTTCTGTTCGCCACATCCGTACGGCATCTGCAGCAGCCCGTCCAGGTTCTTCAGAGCTCGGCCCAGGATGTCACCTGCACAGGAACGATATCTCATTTAGACTGTGTGTGGGAAACACTGGTGGAGCATCCTCAGCTGCTGAATCTGCACCTGCTGCTCACACTTCTTTACACCGCTATTGAGCTACAAGAGAAGTCAAGGGAACATGGCGCCCTCTGCTGTTTAGAGAGGGAATCAATATTCACATTACATCTCAATGAATTAACTTGGCCCTTTTTTGTGCTGATTCTCACTGAGGTAGTTAGTTACATCAGTTACATTCCAAGTTGACAAGAGGGGCTATTAGGAACCGTCAGTTTACCCAGGACTGAAACAAAAGCGCGAGCAGATCCATCAATCACGTTAGCAGGAAGCTGTATGTTTATTTCCTCCGTCAAAGCCTCATCTGTAAACAGAGAACGAATCACAGAGAGGGATTAAAGCAGAGCTCGGGACTAAAACAAAGATGTTAAATCCACATTGAGACGATAAGATTGGGATGTTGATGGCATCTTTTGCATGAACCACACTGACCTTTAGGACAGAGCAGCCAGTTGTGGGTCTTTGTCACCTCAGTTCCTTCAGCCTGAGGGCGATAGACGATATATCGGTCTTAAAATGCTGTCTTTTCATCAGAATCAGAATCAGAATCAGAATCAGAATCAGCTTTATTGGCCAGGTATGCTTGAACACACAAGGAATTTGACTTTAGTAAACTGTGCTCTCTTTGTATAGGGCATAAGAATAAGACCTACAAATAAAAATAATAACAATAACATCAGCTATAAATACAAAAGAACAACAAATAGGCATGACTAATATGTACAGGCTAAAATAATATGATAAAGTGCAGTGTGATCATGTTAGTGGATGACGTTAAGTACCTTAAGGTTTATCCTCTATTCAGAAATTGGGGAGGCATAAGAAGATTATTTGATTTCCCATTAATGTTGCCTTTTTTTTTAGAGTATTTGCTAATGTTAGCTCTGTTAGCAAAACAAAACAAACTGATTATTTGTTGTCATTTGTGCAATTGCCATAGTAATCAACCACAAATATTCAGGTCCCTAAGGACTTGAACGCCCTTATGTTATTGTCAAAAACAAGCCAAGTACGACTTGCTAGCTAACGCTGGCAAACAAGCGTAGAGGACTATTTTGCCTCCAGCTAAGCCCTGCCCACCGGAAAAAGAATAGGTAGAGGGATCAGCATCACTTTTAGGGAGCTGTCATGTCATCCATCTACAAACATAAATACTAATTTAAAGGTACCAACCTTCACTATGAGAGATTTTGTGACCTTGTCGATACGACCTCTCTCTGGGACCTTCACGATCTCATTGTTGCAGGAAACGTCAGAAGTCACAGCCTCAGCGGTCATAGTCACGTTTACATCCCCTATAAGAAGATAAACAAACAAACACAGTGTAAATCTTTAAGTCACATTGTTGGTTTTCAGTTTATCAATGGTGGGGATAAAAACCTGAGCCTCACCTAAGGCTGCGGGGGCCATGATCCAGCTGAGGGTCTTGCGCTCGTTGCCACACAAACAGGATGTGTACTGGTCACCAGAGAGAGGGGTGAGGGTGTAATCCAAGGAGGGAGTTGGAGTCACAGTGACCTGTTCAAAAGACACAAGTACTATTATATGATATTCAAAATGCAAACCTGGAATCCATGTAGAAAATATTAAAGAAGGCTTTTTAAAATAACACTGATCAGGTTTTGACTTGAAACAATTTGCGCACCTGTGTAGCTCAGTCTAGGTTTGTCTTCGCCATCCTGCTAGCTACCAGTACAGTGGCTTTGATACCTGTGAGGTATGAACCTTGTGGCCGTGAACAAATCCGCGGGTGTCATGCTGCCCAACTCTGCAGGTCACTTGTCTTAAAACTGAGGAGTCTCTCTAATCAAACCAGAACTCCACAAGGTTTATTTACTTCATAGTGTGCCTCCATTATCTTTAAACTCTTGATTACAACCTAATGAGGGAGAAAAGGTAGAACTAGACCGACTCCTTGATTCGCCATCTTCTTGGTAAAATACCATGACTCCATAAAATACCTCTCTGCCCTTTAAACTGATAAATTGATCGCACCAGTTTAAAGACGCTGCACGCTTTTTAGCTGGAAATAAAGGTATCAGAAGTTCATCATGGAGTGTACACTCACCATGATGCAGCTGGACAGGTAGTTGAAGACAGTTGCCTTCAGCTCAAAGTTCTCCCCTCGGATGATGGAGTACGGCAGGCTGAGCTCCAGGAAGAAGGGCTGGAAGACGGTGAGCTCTTTACGAGGAGCCAAGCCGAAACCTTGAGTGGACAAACAGAAAGCCTCCGTCTCCCAGGTGGTGATGGTGTCAGGGACGGTAAGGGGCATGTCTTTGGTTCCAGACGCTCTGAATCAGAAGAAACACAGAAAAACACAGGCCTGAGTCAACAACTGAACCAGTTTACAGAGCTGGAAAATTCAACAGTTAGTGAAAAAATACTGAAGTAGATGTAATATCTGGAATAATGATCATACAGTCATGTAAAAAAGGTAGAAGATTTTTGATGAGGTTTGCTGTTGTGGGATAGATCTTACCCAACTTCCATCAGGTCCCATATCCAAGTCTCAGGGAAAAAACTGCGGACTGTCTCTACAATTGCGGACTCCATACTCATGCCTCCAGATCCCCCGCCAGAACCACCTACGCCCATTCTGGCCATTGTAGGAACTGAGTCATAATAAACTCCAGGATAACCTTTAAAGATACCCAAACATATTTTATGAGAACATGAGGAGACTCTTCCTCAAATTTTGCAAAAGAAAACCGGAAACAACACCAAGAAATATGGATGCATGACGTGTACCAGTCTGTACATTTTTATTATCTGATAAAACATTTTTAGTGGCAAAAACAACCAAGAAAAGTAGCTTTTATTTCCTAATTAACAAGCCTTGTCATTCAGTGAGTGTGTGTGGCTGCGTGGTATGCATGGAAGAACAAGAACAGCGGCAACGCGCTGAAGAGAGACTAAAAATGGCGTCACCGGTTTGGATGTTTTTCACTCAGAGGAGGAGAGTATTACTGCAAATTGTAAACTGCAAGTATTCAGAGGGAAGGAAAACAATCCCTCGTCATGGGGAAGTTAATGTTAGAAAGTATTGTCATGATTAATTTGAGAAAAGCTCACCACCATAGTTTCTGTGGTATTCCTCTCCTCTGTACGTGAGGCACGAAGGCGTTCGAATAAACAAATTGGTTACCATCTTCAGCCCTACATCCTGGATAAACAACACAAAAGGAGTTCACTTAAATGTTTTTAAACACAACAACAAAACTTGAACATTGGAAACAATGTGTAATAAATTACCTGGAAAACGTTAAAAGCGTCGTCTGTGGCGCGGCGTATGGGGTATCGAAGAATAGACCTTTTTGATCTGACTTGAACGCAGTCTTGAGCATCTTCAGCTGCGTATGGAATATAAGTTGATTTTCTGACAGGCAACAGATTGAAAATCTGGAAAGGAGGGAACGGTTAGAAATGTGAGACAGCTAAAATGAGTTTCGGTCAGGAGAAACATCAGCCTGTCTCGTTGATAAGAGTCTCCAGAGTAGTTCAGGCTTTCAGTCACTTTAAGAGAGCAGCGGTTTTGAGTTAGGATGAAGAAGTGATGTCCCTTCAATAGCAGTATTTTAATACCAGAACCACCTCTCAAACACGTGGGAGACGAGCTTCAACCAAAAAGAACCTTCAGTGTTGAAAAAATTAAACCAATGTGAAACTGCAAAAAACTGCAGCTCCTTAAGTGTCCACTTGAGGCTGTTCCCAAAAGCCCTGTACTTTCCTTCCCTTATAGAAGAACAGGTTTAGTTCTGTTTTTTCCTACTTGAACCTGAACACCACTTCATCTTAAACCTGTGTCATGCAGTATGTTTAATAATTAATGAGTGTTCCAGAGAGCGGCAAATCTGAGCAGATCAAAAATGGATTAACAGATATAATAACAGATTCTATCATGTATACATTTGGGGCTCAAGCTGCCAATATCACCAACTCTTCCAGCAGACTCTGGCTACCTATGTTGCTTGTTCCTAAAAGAGGATTAGAAGGCACTTGATGGATTGCAGCTTTTACCTTTTCTGCGTCCAGAGTTTTCCCCGGCTCCTTGATGAGGACGCTCTGGTCCACAGCGCTCAGACCACACAGAGAGTCAGGATTGGCGGTCACCTGCAGGGTGTTTTCCTCACCTGGGACAGCTGAGGACGGAGAAAACTCCAGAGACACCTAACACAAAGATAAATTCAGTTTTTAATGTGACTCAACTGTGTATTGCACTTCAACTTCTATATCCCCTACATTCACCTACATTCGCCTACAAACTGACCTTGTGACTGAAGCATTTCTCTGTAGTGAATTCAGCACTGTGGGCGATCACCGTCTCACTGGGGAGGATGGCGTAAGCCACCACCTGGATGTCCGGGGCTATCTCTGGAGACACTTTATACAAGAAGGATATCTTGCCCTCGGTCACTGAAACAGAGAACCAGTATTAATAATCTAGGATGATCAGTTGGTGATTACTGGAGAGGAAAATTAATTTGTGTGTGCACTCATTCATGCCATCCTTGGATGAGTCAGTGTCCCAGTTTGGGTCACTCAAGTCACTGGGAAAGAGTTTCTCTCATGTATATAGAGACACTGATTTCAGGAACAACTTGTAGTGGCGTCTTAGTTTTTCTGGAGCTTTAAATCCAAGCTTACCCACAATAAATTCAAACTAATAGGGATGTTCTGACACGAGTAATTTTGAAGTAGTTTAAATGGAAATTCAAACACGCCCTCCACCAGCCTTCAGTCCGCCGTGCAGGCATCACACTCCGTCAACGCGAGGGTTTAGTCCTTGAAGGGCCCAGGTTTGATTCCAACCTGTGGCCGTTTGCCCCATGTGGCTACCTCCCCCTACGTCCTGCAATATAACGTGAGCCTATCCTCTCAACACAGGCATTAAACCCCCAAATAAACAATAAAAAAACAGAAATGCAAACCACCCCACACTTCAAGATGCCATCCGTCATCTGCATTTGTTTCCATCCAGGTAGTAGAGCATCAAGTCATCAAAGTTTACAGGACTTAAATGACAACATTTTGAATTTTAGATCAGAACTGGCATTTTAGTTTCTTACTCTAACGTGCATGAGACCCTGTAGTGCACGGTACAAGGACTGCAGTGGCTTCAAACCAAAGTTCAGTTGATGTTTGCAGAGTGAAAAACCTCTGGGCCAACTGGGAACTGAATACATCAGATATAAACCCTGCCTCCCTCATTTAAACAAAATAATATTAAACCTGGGAGGTAAGACAAACACGTTCATACTGAGCCCACATGGTTAGAAATTCATTCCTGAATTTGTGATTATATTCAGCCTTTTCCTACCTGGTTTATCTTGGACTTCAATCTGTTGAGATCCCTGCGTCACGATGGCTCCTCTGGATAAGACCTACAGAGTTTAAAAGACACAAATCGAAATGCACCTTGTTCTCTTCAACAGCAGATTACAAACTGCCTCTCTTACTTAGTTTGTCGGACTATTCACTCACCAGATACATCACATCCGCAGTGCCCTGAGCTTCCCCGACTATGAAAACCTTAATGTGGAAGTCTTCCTCTGTGCCGCAGGCGAGCGTTATATCCTTCTTCTGCACCTCCAGGGAGCTGATCGTTTTCGTATCTTGAGTTAAAGTTTGGATCTGCGACACTGTGTGCTCTCCTCTTTGATGGTACGGAGTCCGATGCCCGTCATACCTAAGCTCAGGTTTGCTAGTTGCCTAGATTGGGGAGTAACAATTTAGAAGATTAGACTGACCTGCTGGGCTAGAATCAAGCTCTTAGGAAAAAGAAGACACGTTGAAAGGGGATCAGAAACTTTTTAAGGTCAATAAAAGCTGGCTGCATGTTAGTAATTGTTAGGACTTGACCATTTGTTTTGCATTGATGGGTGAAAAGATGGACTTCACTGACTAAGAAACAGCACCATGTTCTCAGAGGGAATAAACCCAAATTAACAAATACATGGTAATTAAGTCTAAACACAAGAAGAAAGAAATAAAACAGCCTAAGTGTCAGTAAGTGGAGTCTCTGTACTCACCGTGAGCTGGATGTCATTTTTAAACCCGGCTGTGCTAATCGAGAAAGCCGCGATGCCCTCGCTGTTAGTTGTGAGATTCTGCAGCAGACGTGCCGACCACCTCTCGCCCTCGAACAGGTGCACCGGCATGTTAGGGATGGGTGTTTCATCGTGGCGAACTGCTTTGATCTGTGAACAGCACATAGATTTAAGACTGAGTACCAACCATAGGGTACCAACGTGCAAAGACAGTGAGGATGAAGTGCGGAGCCTTCACACTTACTTTTCCCTCCACGTTGGATCCCTCATTGTAAACCTTGGGTGTGTCCTCAAAGATAAACTTTCCAATAACATAATCGATCTCCAACCTCTTCTGGTTTTGGTGTGAAATACCTGCATGAGAAGACACTGTGTTAGAAACCTGTGTGAACCATGGCAGATTGAATAAATGATATTATTATTACCCAGCTGTGCTAAATACTTCATTCTGATTCTCAACGACAAAGACAACCTCATCAATCTGCATCTTTACATCAATGTTTTTGAGTCGACTTGATTATGTCTCTTCTTGGTACCTGGGTAATTAAAGAGTGTTATGAGCAGTCAGGGTGAGACGATGGCTCGCTCACCCTGTTTGGTTTCTGATCTGCACAGCCGCCAGTTATATTCTACAGATATAAGGTGAAGACTTGCCTGTTCCCTCCTCCTCCACACTGGCCTTCAGCTGCAGAGAGTCTCGCAGCACCTTCTGGTCGATTTTTGTGAACGTGGACAACTCGATGACAAAATTTGCACAGCCTGTCTTATCCGCCTGGAAAGTTCAATGAAATGAGTTCAGGTACATTTTTCACAAAACACATGTTTCAGAGAAAAATCAATCTGTTGGGTTTGATGAAACCTGTGAAGCAGCTGTACCTGTTGTATCTCTGTGAAGGACGGGGCAACTATCTCAGGGGTGCCGTTTGGATTATCAGGGGTTGCTTCAAAAGTCCTGATGAAATAGCGACTCAAAGGTCGAAGCATCTCAATTTTAACATCCCCCGGCACAGGCTGCCCGTATGTATACCTAACGAGATAGAGGGATTGAACAGGTCAGTTTCCACACTAAACTGTAACTACTCAGTTCAATTCAAGAGTGGACACACACAAAAAAAAAGAAATTAAGAACAGTACATTAAAAAAAATATACTGAAACTAAGCAGACTGATAGATACAGTCAATAAAACAATAAAGAGATCAGTTAAAATGGCCCATTTAATTAAAAGAGTAAAAAGTCTGTGAAGAAATAAAAAATCTAAAGAGCATTTAGTAAATTGATTACACTTGGGGTGAATTATTTTATGTGTTAAATCATAGGCTGTATAATTAATGGACGTAGTATCTGTGATGTCACCCATCTGTTCCTGAGCGCTTTTTTGAAGCGAATTGTCGTGGTAGCCATATTGGAAATGCTAAACTCAACCAAACTTAGTGAGGTAAAGAGGCAGGGTTTGAGCTTCTGAGCCAACAGCTATGTGTTCCCGCCTGTCAGTCAAGTCAGTCATGTCAGTCATGTCCTTATTTGGGCAAAACTCTTAATATCTTCTGATCTGTCGTGTTAGAAAAAAATTCACCCCCCGTACAGTGTGTGCCGATAGAGAAATTAGCGACGTAGACCCAAGTCGTCTTTTGAACCAGGCTGTAAACATGTTTATTTCTGCTGTAAAGATCGTCTTCTTTGAATGGGTGTGTATGTGGTTTCCGGTGTTTCTGCAGCCAGCCTCAAGTGGACGCTCGATGAACTGCAGTTTATAACACTTCCGCATGGGTTCATATTTTGAGACCGGAGGTTACCGCTTGGCTTCAACAGATTTAACCAAGACAACCTCTAACACGTTTGGCTGAAAGTCCCAAATTAACACGGTCACGCTTTAAACCAGAACACCGGTCAATGAGCGCTTCCCCTCTCAGCAGAGCAGTGAAGGTACTTATATCCTAGTAAACCTGTACACATCTACTTTTACAACACAGAAAATCCACAGGAATCATTGAAGAATTAGCAGAACTAAGAAGTAAGGAGTAAGAGTTTGACTTACTTTGCACATATTTTAACTTTGATGTCCTCCTGCCCGATGCTAACTGTGTCAGAGGTCTCTACTTTCACTTCAAATCTTGGCAGAACTGCAGACAAAATATTATATGTTAGTTCTGTTGCTTCTTTACAAACACATTAAAAAATATATATAGTAAGACTGACAGTAGCTTACCGTATTTCTCCACCTTAAAATGGTGATGCAGTTTTTGTTCACCGATCTGCACGATGACGTTGTAGGTTCCTTCACGGGCCTCAGAGTTCAATGAGTAAGAAAGCTGCAGTATTTTGCCATCGGAGCTTTGCATCGACCACTGTGCGACTCTGTTACTCACAGGATCCTGTGTTTATTACAAAAGTGTGACATTAATGTGAAACTGTTCTCTCTCTAAATGCTCGGCCACATGTTTGGAATAACTTTGCACTTTTTGTTATGAACTTTGAATTTGCACAAGAAAATAAATGGTGTGTGTTGTCTTACCTCAATTTCAATGATATTGTACTGTTGAAAAAAGAATACAAGAGATGTGTTAAAGGACATTTTGGTTATACATCATAATTATCAGTTTCTTTATGAGTCCTGATTTTACATTTTTTAAAAGGGACTTTTCATTTGTGTTGATTTTGGCGCTCCCTGTGGACAAAGTGGTTCATCTTTTGTCTTTGCTGATTTATTTCTGTTCATACTTTGTGTTTATTAACTTAAAACTCTCTAGACATTAACAATAGCTTCACGAAAATAGCCAATCTTCATGTTGATAGTCTTGTTTGCTTTTGCAGGTCTTAAAGATACATAAATATTAATTTCAGAAATCAAATACTGGATTATCCCAGCGCGGCTTAGTTGTTTCCTGGACAGTCAACTTACCAACGACCTTGCTGTCACAACACATTGAATTAGACCCAGAACGTTTCCAATAACCAAGAGGTCGAATCAAAGGAGACTGTGTTTAAATACTCACCAAGGGATTGGCGGGTCTCAACTTGCTGTCCAGGGAGATGACTCTGAAGTTCACTGAGAAATATACGAAGAAGTTATTGCACCTTTTAAAGTTCACCCATTAGATAGTTTTTTTTTTAAAGCGCAGTGACAACGAAATTAACTTTTAGGGGTATATGTCTCATCCTGCTGTCTTTTGAAATTCAAAATGTGTCGTTTGTTTTAAATATTTGCTGTTCCCCCAGCCTGCTATCCGTCCTCTGATCTGACACCGAGCCCCTCACATCAGCTTCAGGCATTAAAAATGACAATGCACACATTTTCAATTCTGTTGCTGATGGTCTTGTTTGCTTTTGTAGGTCATACAGAGGCATCAGTATCTGTTTCACAACCAGTTAAAATCTCCTCACAGGAGCTTCAATCAACCAAAATCAGCTCTTTCGCAAAACAAACCTCCAAAGTAGTTGATTATTGAAAACACGTGACAGAAACACAGCCCATATCTCGAATACCATTAACATCATCACAGATAAGCTAATCAGGGTTACCTGTTTGTCCTGGAAGGTAGATTGGTTTATCTGTTTGGACGAATGTGCTTGGTTGGTAGGTTTTGAACATGACTTTTCGGACTTCTTTTGAGTAAAATGTTTGTCCCCGAACTTCCACCTCCAACTGCCGTACCTGATCCTGCACCAAAGGAGCCTGTGAGAGAAAGATACATGCAACATGAAACCCATTAGTATCAAGTTGTAGACTCATCCGTCTATCTGTAAGATTAATTATAAGAAAACACGTAAAGTGAATCAGCTGACCTGAAACGTAATGCAGGTGTGAAACTCCTTATTGGACGTCTTCTCCAATAGAGTCATGTTTTGCTCTTTGGACCTTAAAGTGACGGTCATGGCCAGAGTCTCGTTGGGCTTCAGAAGAGTTGCACAGAAAGGCGCTTCAGCTCCGGCTTCGATGACCGCAGGAATGGCTACCATGTACTGCCTACACACGTACAAATACACACTAAATATTCAGACAGAAACTGAAGCTACGAAACATTCAGGAGTAGTTTAAGCTTCACATGTTTCATATGAGTATGGTTGATGCTCGTTTTGAAATATCACAAGTGAACTTACGGCCCTGCCACGGCTTGATCCACGCACATCCAACTCAAGCAGACAAACAGTGTCCATGTCCACATCTGAACCCCAGGACGACCCATGGCTGACTGTGATCAGCCACAGAGACGGCCTGTGTTAAATAATCTCGGCCACAAATCAATACACCTTTTACCCATATCACACAAACCCACTCATCCATTCTGGGTAGCCTTTAAGTCAATCATTTACCGTAAAGACAAAGTCCTCAGTGAGTGGAAGACCAACCCTAATTTTGGGACATGCCAATCCATCTGACGAGTGAGGAGCAGCTGATCAGGCCATGATCGCTCCCCATGTTCCCCGCACACTGTACTGCAAACCGGCCCACCTCCAAATCTAGGTCAAAATCATAAAGTTAAAGTCTTCATTACATTAAAATTTTTGTTGCACTTTCAGTCCCCCCCAGAAGTCTGTTGATCATTTTCTGGTGTGAAAATGTTCATTATTTCATGTGCATCCACTTTGAAGCTCATTTGGGGCCAGGTTGTGGCGGCAGCTGGCTTAGCAAACCTCAAAAGGTGGTGCGTCTTAGACATCCTAATCAGGAGCACAAACTACCTCAACTGGATTTTTCTGATGCAGAGGAGTCGCGGCTCTACTGTGAGCTTCCCTCTTTGGAGGACCCTCATCTCAGCCGCTTGTATCAGGGATTTCATGGTCCCTACCCAAAGCTCAGGACCACAGGTGAGAGCTGGCCGGTAGATCAGCTGGTGAATCAGCTTTGCCTCCATTACTGTTGACTGTAGCCCTACTCTTAGCCGATATCTGTGTCCGAGCTAACTGACTTGGTTGGACAAGATACTCTGTTTGTGCACACCTGACGTGGGCAAGCAAGTGAGCGGGAAGTCTGCTGAGTTGCAGAAGCTCTGCTGTGACCTAATCAATAAACAGCTACTGCAACACAAAGATGGCTTCCTACCCGTAAAACCACAAAGGTTATCTTGCTTGTTTGCTCACAAATGAATTAGTCATCGGCACAAACATAACCTGGCGTTGGGTAACTGCTGGCTCTTCTCCATCACCACCCTCTCATCCAAATATGGTCATCTCTGGCCCCAAAAAACCAACATGAGCAAGAAAATGCTAACTTGTGGCTACAAAATGGATGTTCACAACCGTTGGGTGATGTCACGGTTGCTGTGTCCAGTAATTAAACAGTTAATGAGCATCGTTTTGATTTCCAAACTCTCTATGCTGGCTCTTAGGTCAAAAGATGGATGAATGACACATGGACGAAGTTTGCAATGTCACCCATGGTTTACGAAGCGTTTTGAAGTGTTTCAACGGCGGTGGCCATATTGGAAATTCTGACTCAACTTTCAGTTGAGCTAGCAAGATAGAAAGACGAGGGGTTGAGGCGGCTTTTAGCCTCTTTGCTAACGGCTACAGTGTGCCCGCTTGTCAGTTAAGTCGGCTGTGCATCTAATTATGCAAAACTCGTGATCTTACTGCAAACTAATGACTCATAAACAACATACAGTGTGTGCAGACCATAGACTGTATAAAATATGAACGTAGTATCCGTGACGTCACCCATCTGTTCCTGAGAGCTGTTTTGAAGCAAATCGACGGCGGCAGCCATATTGGTAATGCGGAACTCAACCAGGCAGAGCGTGAAGTAGTGTGAGCCTCTTAGCCAATGGCTGTGTGTTCCCGACCGGGAGTCACGTCAGTCATGTCCTTATTTGGGCAAAACTCGTAATCCTAATATCTTCTGAACCGTCACGTTAGAAAAAAATTCACTCCCCGTACAGTGTGTGCCATTAGAGAGATTAGCTTCATGGGGCCAAGCCGTTTTTTGAACCAGGCTGTAAACATGTTTATTAATGCTGCAAATATCGTCTTTTTCCCATTCATATCTATGTGGTTTCCGGTGTTTCTGCAGCCAGCCTCAAGCGGATTCTCGATGTACTGCAGTTTATAGCACTTCCGCATTGGCTTCATCGTTTGAGACCGGAGTTTGCCGCTTGGTGCAGACAGACTAGACCAAAAACATTTTTTGAACCAGGCTGTAAACATGTTTAACTTAGCTGTGAAGATCAGCTTTTTTGAATGGGTGTGTATGTGGCTTCGAGGGCTTTTGCAGCTAGCCTCAAGTGAACACTGAGGTACTGCAGATTTTAGCACTTCTGCATTGTCTTCATTCTCAAGACTAGAGGATGCCACACTTGTTTTTTAATTAGAAGCCATCTTATCCAATAAATGTCTATATAGACAAGTCAACAAAACTGAATGAAACATTAATTCACTTATAAAAGTCACAACGTGTTTAGAGACACTTGAATGGAAAATAAAATATCAGTAGATCTTCATCAGAGGGTAGGAAACTTCAACCAAGTGCTGGGGGGGGGTATTCAGTTCAAGAGAAACTTGTAAAGCTCAGAAGATTAATTTGAAGACAGTTAGAGTTAACTGTTGCAATAAAGTTACAAACATGAAACTATTTATTTTGAGAAAGTGATATTTTTAAGTTTTGAGTGACTTAAATTTTGTTAATAAGCAGGATAATGACAGGTGTTCATTGTAAATGATCTCTATCTCACATTATCACCTGAGCTCTCTTAATTCTGTCCATGTATATAGAAGTGCACGCCGGACTTTAAGATCTACAAAAATACAAAAATGATCCTCCTCTTTACGACGTAAAAACTCACCTATCTCTAACAGATGAATTTTTGTGACTTACATGAGTGCCCTTTAAACTGTGTGGGATGCTTCAGGGTAAACAAGCCTGTGTGGGCTTGGTGGGTCACCAAAGTGAAACACCCACACATCTGCCTGATAAAAATTGTAAATTGCAGGGACAAGAGTCGTGCTTTTGAGAGCGACAAAGTCAAACATGTAAAATGTAAACATCGTGGGCGGAGGGAGGAGAGGGCTTGGAAGAGTTTTGGGTCAGTCTGGCAGTATTCACGTTTGATGGGAAGTGTTAACGTGACGACAAAGAGGAAGATGTACAGGACACTGCCTAATATATGGAACTAGGTGACATGCATTAGCCCCCAAAGAGCAGCTGGTTTCAGGTTAATGATCATGTGACAAAAACAAACAATGATGTGTGCACATCAGTCTGAAATCAGAGGCCTTTAATCAGCCGGGTCACTGCTCTGTGTGACGTTACATGAATGAGTGGAGATACAGTGACTGCACATGGCCACCTTTACAGTGAAATTAAAGAACCTGTTGTTGTTGAATGTAAACACGGTTGATGTAAGGGTTAGAGGGCATTAATGTTTAACCGGGCGATTGCCTAATTGATCCACAAAACCTCTGACCCTCTGAAAGGGTCACAAGATGACAGATTAAGGATCGGTGAGTTGGGTCTTTAAAGTCCAAATCTGGTGGCTTCAAGCAAATTCCTAACTCTTGTGTACACTTCTCTTAAATATTGCTTGTATAAGTATTTATTGTGCTTTTGCAAAAGAATTGCAAGAAGCTGTACAAACCTGATGAATTTGAAAGCAGCATCATCCGGAAAGTGATCACACAGCTAATTTAGTGTTTGCAGTTAATCCCAAAAATTAAACTTAAAAAATAAAGTTAATTTACCTCTTTTTTAACTCTTTAAGCCGGTTAATGTCTGTGTGATAAATATAGAAAATATAACGCTTTCCCTGGAATTTTTAACGCCTGAAGCTCAATCATCTTGTTTCAGCCACCAGGGTTTTTACTGTGATTTTTAAAACACGCCATGTTTACAGTTTTCTGTGAAATCAATGAAACTCTTTCTGTTTTTTCATCAATAAACAATAATTAGATTTAAATGCATTAAAGCTTAAATAACAAGCCTGTGTTTGAAATTGAAAGGAGCATAAATATCAGATATCAGCGGCTGTATGTTTCAGTGCGAGCGCAGTGAGCAGTTTTCCACGTGTACCCGTCAATACGAGGAGCAGCTCGCAGTCCGCCAAATATGGACTCAGCCTTTTTACGACCTCAACTTCTCATTTCTTTAAAGTGCAGAAGAGAGGACACAACGGGAGCTCAGCTTAATCGTCTGAGGAGCAAGATAAAGCACGCATCAACTGCAGAACAGGGCGTCACAAGTTGTTTTTAATATCTTTTAATACTTTGCATGTCGTGAAGTGATCCGGCTCAGGAGTTCTTCCTCCCACTCCTTCTCCTGCAGCCTAAACGAGAAAACTTGTCTCTCCCTTCAGAGACAGGTTTTCTTACGCTTAATATATCATCTTTTAATCCCCAAATCTAAGAGTGTTTCTGGTTTTGTAACTTCGCTTCATTACTAAATCCAACAGAGCTCTTTTTCAACACTTCTCCACTTATAAAACTGATCTTCAAAACTTCCAGCAAGACAATGAACACAAAGATCCAAAAACTGAGGGAGCGATCAATAAACACAAGAGCAGTTTTTAGGTGTCCAGGTTTCTTTATTTGATTCTTCGTTGAGAACTGGTTCATCTATCAGACGTACAAAGCTGCAAGGGATGTTGTCTGTTTCTGCATGTTCAGAGAAACTTTGAGTAAACTTCAACATCAATCATAGAGAAATCACAGACGGACACGCTGCAAAGTTCACGCTGCAGAAGAAACAAGAAAACTGAATTATTTACAGCAAAGAGTCACAGTCTTCTTCCATTTTCCTTCCATTCTGTCGGTTATTAAAGATCGTTACAAGACACGGGTAGATGTATTGTGCATGATCCAAATCACCTGAGAAAGAAGGAGACAGGCTTTAAACAAGGGTCATCATTTGTGTCCATGTCTGAAAAATAACTTGTCTTTATGACGTGTCTAAGTGTTGACAAAGTATCTGATTTACTTGGCTGGTAGTAGTCATAGAGTTTGATCACAGCTGCTTTAAGGTACTTTACTGGGAACTTCCGTGTGAGCTCTAACGAGTAGGAGATGGGTTCGTCCTTTGATAACTGTAAGAAAGGAAAGAAGATGTAAAAAGATGGACGACAGGATGCTGGTTTAACTCAGCAGGAGGAGTTCCGTTCAACTCCAACCATCAGCATTTTGCCACAGATCATTCCTCTCTTCTTTTCACAGATTCCTCCCATCCTGTTTCCTGATTAAAAGCATGAAAAGCCCCAAAAATAAACTACAATGAAAGAAAGATAACACAGACCAATCCTCCTACTAATCAAATCAGACTTAGCATAGACGTGAAAAAAATTGAACTCCTGAATATAATTCTTATTAAATTGTTTGTTTTTATCCCAAGTAAAAAACAGATGATGAGTTAAAAAGTCAAAGTAAAACATAAGATGGTAAGTCTGTAATGTACAATAAAAAATCTAAATGATCAGCTGATGAGATGATGAGTCGTAACTGTGAGATTTATTTATGTGATAAAATGTTTGAATTATGAGATTAAACACATTGAATTATGAGATTAAACACACTGAATTATGAGATTAAACACATTGAATTATGAGATTAAACACATTGAATTATGAGATTAAACACATTGAATTATGAGATTAAACACATTGAATTATGAGATTAAACACATTGAATTATGAGATTAAACACATTGAATCATGAGATTAAACACATTGAATTATGAGATTAATAATTACAATTTTGAGATAAAAGTTTGATGTATGAGATAAAAAATGTAAATAATAAGATTAAAAGTTTGAATGATCAGAATAAAAGTTTAAATTATCAGATAAAAAAATTAAATCATGATATAGAAACTTTAATTTATGAGATTTAAAAATTTAAATTATGAGATTAATTTTTTTTAATTATGAGATAAAAAAATTAAATTGATATAAAAAGTTTAAATAATGAGATTAAAAACTTTAAATTATGACATTAAAAACATTAAATTATGAGATTACAAGTTTAATTTGTGAGATAAAAAAAATTATTTATGAGATTAAAAATTAAAATTTTGAGAAAAAAGTTTGATTTATGAGATTAACATTTTAAATTGAGATAAAAAATTTAAATCATGAGATTAAAATTTTTAATTCTGAGATAAAAAAAATTTAATCATGAGATAGAAACTTTAATTTATGAGATAGAAACTTTAATTTATGAGATTTAAAACTTTAAATTAAAAGGTTTAAAGTTTAAATTCTGAGATTAAAATTTTAATTATGAGATTAATAAATTAAATTGATACAAAAAGTTTAAATAATGACACTAAAAACTTCTAATTATAAGATTAAACGCGTAAATTAAGAGGTAAAAAAATGAAATGATCAGATAGTAATCCTAATTTATGAGGCAAAAAAATCTAAATAATGAGATTAAAAGTTGCAGTCAAGAGATAGTCAAGGGATAGAATGTCATAATTTTAAGAATAAAGGTCTTAATTATGTAGTTAACAGTTAAAAGTATGAGAAAATGAGTTAAAGTTACAAGATAAAAAATAAAAATAAGGTAGAAATGAATATAACATAATTCTGTCAAGTAAGTTTGACTGATTCCCTGTTGCTGAAAGTATTTTGGCTTCACTTGTGTACAGTGGTCGGAGGCGCTAAGGTGAGACAGTCATATTTCATTCAGTGATTCCTCTCACCTCTTTGATGTACACCAGAACGTGGTCTCCTTTTTGTTCAACACGCTCCACAAATTTTTCATTCTTGAGCTGCAAGTATAAAAAGATCAGCTGATTAACACCGACACCATCACAACATCAAGACGACGGAACTCTGCAGGGAAAGGTGACCTCGATCTATTTTTTCATACGTGACTCAGATCAGAGATGTTATGACGGTGTGAGCACCAATCACAGGGGATCTGATCTGAAGGATGAAGTCGTAAATTTACGAGAAGAAAGTGAAAATATTGCGGGAAAAATTAAATGTACAAGAATAAAGTTTTGATATTTGAGAAGTCTTCACCTTATGAGAATAAAGTTGTAATATACATTTGTAATTTACAAGAACAAAGCTGTAAAGTTAGCAGAATAAAGAAAGTTGTAAATATACAGGGATGAGGTCATAATTTTACGTGAATAAACTCTTACATTTACCAGAATTAAGTCATTAATTTAAGAGGATGCTGTTGGGATAATACGAGTTAATTCATACATTCATGAGTAGGAAAGTTAGGATTGAATTCGATGGTTAGCCTCAGGTGAGCAGCCTGCTGGTTAACCGAAAACATGAAACCTGGAGTGTGTTGTGAAGAGATGTTTTAGGATAAGCTTCCAATGATGTGTTTTTATGTTATGAGTCATGTTCCTCATTCGTCTGTAATCACAACACTTCTTTCTCATAAAATAAAACATTATTAGAATTTTAAACTTTATTTTTGCAACTTTATGACTTTTTTCTCTTATGACTCCGTTCTCATAATATTAGGACTTCATTTTAAAATCTGAACCGTGATTTCGCCATAATTCTCCGCTGTATGGGCCATCTTCATTCTTGTCTCTTTCATCAAAATCTTTTTATTGAGACACAAACAGGGTGTACATTAAGTGCAGTGTTGATCAGCCAATGATATTAGAGGATGTTATAAATAAACACCAAATGCAGTTAGCAGTAACGTCTACATGGGAAAAGTGAGAGACATATGCAAAGGGAACGAACCAGTAACTGCACATGGTAAGTAAATGAGGCATGGACAACAACAGCTTGTGTTACTTTTTTGCTTTTTAGGTTAGAGAAAATACAAAGGTAAACAAAAAAAAACAAAAACAAAAACAAAACAATAAACAAACAGAAACAACAACAACAACCATTATAAAACAATCCCTACCCTGTCACTGCCAGTGGTATCTTGAAATACTTTTCCCAGTCCCATTAAAGACCTAATTCTACATCAGAAAGAGAGAGATGATGAAGCTGCATCTGAATCATGGTTTTAAAGGTTTGTATACAGAGTCCAGAAAGGGTCCCCAAATTTCAATAAACTGTGCATTTGAATGTTGGAGTGAGAATCTTATTTTCTCAAGCTTTAAGCAAGCCATAATATCTGCCAACCATTGTGCATGCGTGGGCGGGGTAGCATCTCTCCATCTGAGCAGCACGGCACACCTGGCCAGGAGGGAAACAAAGGCCAGAGTCCGCTGTTTTTGTGCCGATAACTGTACCACTCCTCCAGTGACCCCAAACACAGCAACAAGATGATTGGGTTTCAATTCAACGTTGATTATCTTGGATATAGTGTGAAATACCTCTGTCCAGTATTTATTAAGACTTGGGCATTGCCAGTACATGAACCAGTGATGCTTCTGCATTCTTGCATTTGTCACAGTACGGGTCGATGTCGGGATAGAAACGAGACAGTTTAGCTTTAGAGATATGAGCTCTGTGTACCACTTTAAACTGGATTAAGCAATGGCGAGCACAGAGAGAAGTTGTGTTGACACGCTTAAGTATAGAGCCCCAAGTGTCTTCAGATAAAGACAGGCCCAAGTCTTCCTCCCATGATCTTTTAAGAATGTCTGTAGTGTCCTGCTTTAGGTCTGCCACCATGCTATACAGCACTGAAATTAGTCTTTTCCGAGTTGGGTTCAGGGACAGAACCGAATCAACAATGGTGGTTTCTGCTGACAATGGGATATGGGAAAACTTTGAGATGAGAAACTGTCTTGCTTGTAAATATCTAAAGAAGTCCGACTTTGGTAGATTAAACTTTTTGCTTAACTGCTCAAACGATGCTAAGTTGTTGTCCACAAACAGATCTTTAAAGTGTATAATACCCTTCCTGTGCCATTCACGAAAAACAGAGTCATGCATAGAAGGTTCAAAAAGGTGGTTTGTTTTAACAGGGCTTAGAAGAGAAAATCTATCAAGCCTAAAGAATTTCCTGAATTGGGCCCATATTCTGAGAGAGTGTTTAACCACTGGATATTTAATGGAATTGAACGGAGGGAGAGGAAGCGAAGATCCTAACAGCGCAGGAATAGACATGTTTTTGTTGGAGTTTAGCTCCATTCCCACCCAGTCAGGGCAGTTGGGCTGGTTCAAAAAGAAAGACTAGAATGAGAAGCAACGCAATTTCACAGCCCAGTAATAGAAACATTCTTGTCTCTAAATCTGATACAGGTCCCATCTTTTCACTTGAGCCAAACCATAGACTGTATAAAATATGGTCGTAGTATCCATGACGTCACCCATCTGTTGTTGTGAAGCCAATCGGCAGCGGCAGCCATATTGCTTCTGTCGAGCCAGTGTGACGTAAAGAGGCGGGCTTTGAGCCTCCTAGCCAACAGCTGCAGTGTTCCCACAGGCAGCTGTGTCTCTCATTGGAAGACTAGTAATCTCAATATCTTCGAAATTGCCACATTATAAAAAAATTCACCCCCCTCACAGTGAGAGCACATCGAGAAATGAGCTATCCAGACTACACTCATCTTTTGAACCAGGCTGTAAACATGTTTATTAATGCTGCAAAGATCGGCTTTTTCCCACTCATGTGTGTGTGACTTCCGGTACTTCCGGAGCCAGCCTCAAGCGGATCCTCGATGAACTGCAGCTTTTAACACTTCCGCATTGACTCATATGTTTAGACCGGAGGTTGCCGCTTGAGCCGGACTCATTACAATTCTGCATTTGCGGCACAGACGAGAGCAGGACTCTCTCTCTCATGGAAAAAGCCGTCCTTTAAACGTTGACTCTCATCCTCCTGCTCACTATCATCTGCTCAGAGATTCCCTGGCTTGTGCTCAATTTCAACATGAAACCGTAAACCACGCTTATTCCAGTGACTGCCAAGAGTAATGTGAACAACCAAACAAAAACCAGATCTGATCAATGAATCTGAATTAAACATTTAGGTTGGAAGTGTGATAACAAAGCTCACCTTCTTCAGAGACTCCGGGTGTGGGACAAATCCAGAGAGCATTTTGACATCCAGGATCGCCATGTTGGAAAAATTCCTCTCCCCATTGTATCTGTGACACGACAATAAAAACTTGATTTTTGTGTGTCTAACATGAGTCTGGTCCTGCTGGAGGTTTCTGCCTGTTAAAGGAAGTTTGTCCTTGTCACTGTAACTTGCTAAATGCTGCAAAGTGCTCTGCTCATGGTGGATTAAGATGAGATCAGACTGAGTCCTGTCTGTAAGATGGGACTGGATCTGATCCTGTCTGGATGTTGGGTCTTTGTTAATAATAGAACATAGAGTACGGTCTAGACCTGCTCTGTTTGGAAAGAGTGTGAGGATAACATTTGTTGTGAGATGGCACTATTTGAAATCAGCCTCTAGTGGACACTCAAGGAACTGCAGCTTTGTTTTCCACTCAGCTGGTAGCTGATGAATACTTACAGGCACTTTATGTCCAGAGTCATGGAGAATTTGTTGGGTGAGACGCTGCAGTTAGCCTTTGTGTCAACCTCTACACTGAGGGTGTTGTCCACGGTCGGAGGCGGGGTGTTGAAGTGATGAGAAATCTGGAGAAGAATGAAACAAAACACTCGTTCATTTCATGAAAATCAATGTTTAGATTTCAGCCAGCATACCAAAGCAAACCCTTAAATTGGGTGTATGGCCCTTTAAGCTCTGTGTGACTACAGGCTGTATTTTTTTATTATAGTGTTTGTTTAATTTCATTCACAGTAAAGAGAAACAAGAAGAGTTTCAGCCAAGACTGACCTGCACTGATGCACACATCGATCCCGTTACTTCCACTTTGTACCTTCCTGTCACGTCCTTCAGCAGCTGCTCCTGGTAGAGCAGCTTGTTCTCCTGGCTCACTGTGAAATCCAGCTGACTGCTGGGAGACTGGACCGTCACAGCGCTTGAACCTTCTGGACTGAACACATGAGTGGAGTAGAGAGCCAGAGCCTGAAGAGCCACCACTGTGTCCTACAAAACATGGACCGGAGAGGAAAAATACAGGAGATTGTTTTAAGCTGAAGAAAATATAGATATCTTGTTTTCTAACAGCAGGTTTTATACACAGGGTTTCAGTACAAGCAGTTTCAGGCCCATCAGTTCCATCGGTACCTGTGTGGAGGAGAAGCCTCCGTAGTAGTTCTGCTGGGTGGTCAGCCATCTGACAATGCTGCTGGCGAATCCCAGTTCTTCAGCAGAAGGAGAGACACTGAGTACGGACAGCAGCACATAAGAGCTGATCTCCACACACAAAGAGCTGGAGGAGTCCGTCCCTGTCTGAGACCAGTGGATGAAATCTCCTGAAAACAGACACATGACATAAAACACAGAACGTGGGAGGTGAGTTTACAATACTTGGGGCTGGAGGATTTCTTTCAGGACGGTGACACACCTTGTTTTAATGCCACGTTGTTTAGGTGAGTCAAAAGTAAGGCGCGGGTCTCCATGTCTCTGGCCAGAGAGAAGACGTACGCCTGCAGAGCTGTGGCGTATGTGTTGCTGAGGTCACTGTGGGTCTGCTTCAGGTAAGAGAGGCTCTTAGAGACCAAATCCTAAAACAGTTGGACAGTGTTCATCCTCTTATACAATAACAATGGAATTTTATAATGAGATAAATGACTTCAATGAGTGATAAAATAAACAACGGGAAAGCGTGTGTGGATGAAACAGAGGTTAAGTTACCGCTAAACTGAATCGGCTGTTTTTAATGCAGTGACTTCCACTACAGAGTCATGTCTGTTTTTAATGCAGTGACTTCCACTACAGAGTCATGTCTGTTTTTAATGCAGTGACTTCCCCTACAGAGTCATGTCTGTTTTTAATGCAGTGACTTCCACTACAGAGTCATGTCTGTTTTTAATACAGTGACTTCCACTACAGAGTCATGTCTGTTTTTAATGCAGTGACTTCCACTACAGAGTCATGTCTGTTTTTAATGCAGTGACTTCCACTACAGAGTCATGTCTGTTTTTAATGCAGTGACTTCCCCTACAGAGTCATGTCTGTTTTTAATGCAGTGACTTCCACTACAGAGTCATGTCTGTTTTTAATACAGTGACTTCCACTACAGAGTCATGTCTGTTTTTAATACAGTGACTTCCACTACAGAGTCATGTCTGTTTTTAATGCAGTGACTTCCACTACAGAGTCATGTCTGTTTTTAATGCAGTGACTTCCCCTACAGAGTCATGTCTGTTTTTAATGCAGTGACTTCCCCTACAGAGTCATGTCTGTTTTTAATACAGTGACTTCCACTACAGAGTCATGTCTGTTTTTAATGCAGTGACTTCCACTACAGAGTCATGTCTGTTTTTAATGCAGTGACTTCCCCTACAGAGTCATGTCTGTTTTTAATGCAGTGACTTCCACTACAGAGTCATGTCTGTTTTTAATACAGTGACTTCCACTACAGAGTCATGTCTGTTTTTAATGCAGTGACTTCCACTACAGAGTCATGTCTGTTTTTAATGCAGTGACTTCCCCTACAGAGTCATGTCTGTTTTTAATGCAGTGACTTCCCCTACAGAGTCATGTCTGTTTTTAATACAGTGACTTCCACTACAGAGTCATGTCTGTTTTTAATGCAGTGACTTCCACTACAGAGTCATGTCTGTTTTTAATACAGTGACTTCCACTACAGAGTCATGTCTGTTTTTAATACAGTGACTTCCACTACAGAGTCATGTCTGTTATTAATGCAGTGACTCCTCTACAGAGTCATGTCTGCTTTTAATGCAGTGATTTCCACTACAGAGTTTTTTAGTAACATTTTACAAACTGTCCTAACTTTTTGGAGTTGGGGTTTCAGCTGATTGGGCAGTTTTCAGTGTAACAGGAAGGAGTCTACTCACGGTAACAGTCGGATTCATCTCCAGGAAGGCAGCTGTGACGTACGCAGTGATAGTCACCTCATCAGAAACACCGCCCTGTTGGGAGGAGCAGAAATCATCACCACTGTACCAACAAGATTCAAGAGCTCATTTCACTGTTTGGATTTCAGCACGCAGATTTCATTTGGTACAAATTTTAATGCTCCCGTAATCAGAGCCCGGCACAGCCCTCCTCTGGGTCCCCATTGCTCATTTCTTTCTGCTTACCTTCATCTCGTTGTGGAAGAGTTTTCCCTGCTGAGTATAGCTGCCATTGCTCTGTTGTTTAGATTTCAGCCATGTCACAACTCCATCAGTCACGCTTGGGTCAATGAAGACAAATTGTCGTGCCTGATGGAAAGATCTCATCACAAAGGCCGACAGCCTGTAGAGTTTGATAAGTGAGATATTTATGACAGCGAGAAAAACATACTTTATGCTCCAAGCTAACCCGTGCATTGATCACAAGTCATTATATTTACATGGCTGTATTCAGGTCTATATGATATGGAGAAAATGGTGTGTTTAGATTGTTTCTCTAGCTTTTCTGATATAAGTTAGTTTAACTTGTTTTAGTTTTCCCAGTGTTGTTCTTTAGTTGTCATTCTTTACCTTTGCGTTCTTGCTGTGTTTCCTCTTTTATTTTATTGTGTGTCAAGTCTAGTTAACTTCCTGAATTTCCCCTCCTCTGTGATTGTGTGATCCACCCTGAGTAGTTTCAACTATGTCTCTTGTCACACTAGTTTTTGATTACCCTTTGTGTATTGAGTCTCTATGTGCCCTCCCTTCTGTGTCAGTTCATTAAGTAGTCTCTTGTGTTCCCTGTGTTTTCCTGCTTCCAGTGTCCCTCATGATTCTCCTTCTTGTGGTTCCCTTGTGTTTTTGTGTGGACTTTTTTTCCCGTGATTCTTGTGTTTCCTGTTTTGTATTTTGTTTATGAGTATGTTTTTGTTTGAACTTTGCGATCTTTCGTTAATAAATCCTAATAGTCTGCACTCAGGTCTTCCCTCCTTTGTTTGCTACCAAACGTGACACCATGGACACATTTTGTGGAGGTGACTAACAGAAACCTTATCCATTTTTAACTCCTTCAGTCTAGTCTGGATTGTTTTTCATTCCTCTTTGTTCACATTTTAGCATGGCCCTGTCACACCTTTACAATTTAGCCAGCGTTTTCCCGACGTATCAAAATGCCTCTAAAACGCTGACATACGCTGATGTTTTTTTCAGTTTTGGGCGTATACATATCATATTCATAACTTGTGCCCAACTATAGTCCACTTTTTCAAAGCGCACAGCAGCGTAATAACGCCGACAAAGTGTATAAAAGGCTGCCGCTCATTAATGACGATGTATACATTTTGAAATGAGATGCTCTTCATTGGTGATTAAAAAAGGTGTGTGTTATTAAAAATTCTGCAGTCTCTCTTTGTAAGAACATGATGAGCCGTGGAGAGTGTCAGAGGAGTGAAACCAGCAGGAACACAGCCTCTGCTCTTTACAACAAGTTACACTTATTGACTGCAGTGCTTTCAAAAACGTCACATTTTGAACTTCACTGAATTCAACAACAGCAGTTTATCATTGAACACCACCAGACTCTGACATACTGGCTTCAGCTTCTGTTTCAGAGGCTCTGCTGTTTGACACTGAGTGATTTCTCCAAGGCTTCTCACACTCACACTCACACACACGCAGACACACAGCTCTACGAACGTGTGTCAACCAAGCGGCAACCTTCCGGTCTCAAACTATGAAGCCCATGCAGAAGTGTTATAAACTGAAATTCATTGAGAACCCAAACGACGTGGCTCTTCGTAGCTAATCTCTCTATCCGCACACACTGTACGGGGGGGTGAATTTTTTCTAACGCAACGGTTCAGATGATATTAAGATTATGAGTTTTTGCCCAAATAAGGACATGACTGACTTGACTCCTGGTTGGGAACACATACAGTGGGGCAAAAAGTATTTAGTCAGCCACTGATTTTGCAAGTTCTCCCACTTAGAAAGATGAGAGAGGTCTGTAATTTTCATCAGGGGTACACTTCAACTATGAGAGAGAAAATGAGAAAAAAAATCCAGGAAATCACATTGTAGGATTTTTAAAGAATTTATTTGTAAATTATGGTGGAAAATAAGTATTTGGTCAATAACAAAAGTTCAACTCAATACTTTGTAACATAACCTTTGTTGGCAATGACAGAGGTCAAATGTTTCCTGTAAGTCTTCACCAGGTTTGCACACACTGTAGCTGGTATTTTGGTCCATTCCTCCATGCAGATCTCCTCTAGAGCAGTGATGTTTTTGGGCTGTCGCTGGGCAACATGGACTTTCAACTCCCTCTACAAATTTTCTATGGGGTTGAGGTCTGGAGACTGGCTAGGACCTTGAAATGCTTTTTACGGAGCCACTCCTTTGTTGCCCGAGCGGTGTGTTTGGGATCATTGTCATGCTGGAAGACCCAGCCACGTTCCATCTTCAATGCTCTCACTTAAAATCTCACGATGCATGGCCCCGTTCATTCTTCCCTTAACACGGATCAGTCGTTCTGTCCCCTTTGCAGAAAAACAGCCCCAAAGCATGAGGTTTCCACCCCCATGCTTCACAGTAGGTATGGTGTTCTTGGGATGCAGCTCAGCATTCTTCTTCCTCCAAACACGAAAAGTTGAGTTTTTACCAAAAAGTTCTATTTTGGTTTTATCTGACCACATGATATTCTCCCAATCCTCTTCTGGATCATCCATATGCTCTCTGGCAAACTTCAGACGGGCCTGGACATGTACTGGCTTAAGCAGGGGGACACGCCTGGCGCTGCAGGATTTGAGTCCCTCTCGGCGTAGTGTGTTACTGATGGTAGCCTTTGTTACTTTGGTCCCAGCTCTCTGCAGGTCATTCATCAGGTCCCTCCGTGTAGTTCTAGGATTTTTGCTCACCGTTCTCATGATCATTTTGACCCCACGGGATGAGATCTTGCGTGGGGCCCCAGATCGAGGGAGATTATCAATGGTCTTGTATGTCTTCCATTTTCTTACAATTGCTCCCACAGTTGATTTATTCACACCAACCTGCTTGCCTATTGTAGATTCACTCTTCCCAGCCTGGTGCAGGTCCACAATTTTCTTCCTGGTGTCCTTGGACAGCTCTTTGGTCTTGGCCATGGTTGAGTTTGGAGTCTGACTGTTTGAGGCTGTGGACAGGTGTCTTTATACAGATAACCAGTTCAAACAGGAGCCATTAATACAGGTAACGAGTGGAGGACAGAAGAGCTTCTTAAAGAAGAAGTTACAGGTCTGTGAGAGTCAGAAATCTTGCTTGTTTGTGGGTGACCAAATACTTATTTTCCACCATAATTTACAAATAAATTCTTTAAAAATCCTACAATGTGATTTCCTGGATTTTTTTTTTCTCATTTTGTCTCTCATAGTTGAACTGTACCTCTGATGAAAATTACAGACCTCTCTCATCTTTCTAAGTGGGAGAACTTGCAAAATCAGTGGCTGACTAAATACTTTTTTGCCCCACTGTTGCTGTTGGCTAGGAGGCTCAAACTCCGCCCCTTTACGTCACATTATGCCTGGTTGAGTTCCGAATTTCCAATATAGCTGCCTCCGTCGATTGGATTCAAAACAGAGTTCAGGAACAGATGGGTGACGTCAAGGATACTACGTCAACATTTTATACAGTCTATGGTTTCAATCATCACAGAACTTACCTACAACTTATGGCACGCATATGCCGGATGCTGCATACTCTCCGTACTACACCGTATACCAGCGGGCTTCAACGTGCTCTTACCTTATACTAAACTTACCTATAACTTATGCAACGTACGCCAGCGTACTCGCCAATTTTTCTATACGACGGCATACGCTGGCTAAATCGTCAAGGTGTGACAGGGCCATCACTCTGAAGGTATTGAAGGTATACCTGATCATCTTTAAAAAACCCTGAGGACTGCAGAGGATATATTAATAATATTCTCACCAGGTGTGTCCTAAGCCTGTTCCAAATGCGCTGTAAGCCCCGTCGGAGTGTTTGTAGTTCAGCTGTCTCTGGGAACCTGCAGAACAGTAGAAACATGTTTCAGGAGAGCAACCAGATGAGTATCAACACTGATCCTCTGATAGTCACTTCATCGTGCACAGTGGTCTCAGCAGCACTAAATGCATGGATTTATATGGTGTGGTCACACATGAGCCTCTTCAGTAGATGTCACCTCTTACACTGACCCGCCTGGCCAGTCTTTGCAAGCGCACCAGAAAAATCTAGACGGTTGACAGACGGTCCAAGCAGCTCAGGAGTATCTTACAAATCCTTCTTTTCTAGCAATAAAAACTAGGGAGCAATATAACTGTTAAACTTTCCAAACTGTGATGAATTTTAAGTTCCCCAAAATTGGACACAAGTGCTGCATGATATCCGATCCATTGGACCCTTCTTGAACTTCCTCAGAAATATTAAAAAAGTCACTTTGTGTGTCATTAAAGTAAAAAACACTCAGTTTTTTAATATTTCATGCATTAAAGGGATAAAAATCAGCTCTATTTAGGCTCATCGTTACATTAACAGAGACTCACCACTGGCCAGAAAGTTGGCGCCCTTCTCTCTGGTGGCTGGCGTCAGCTGGTTTGTGTCTCTCAAGTATTGGAGGATGTAGATGTTGGGGGCCAGGAGCGCCATGTTCTGCTCGCCACACCCGTACGGCATCCGCAGCAGCCCGCCCAGGTTGTTCAGAGCTCGGCCCAGGATGTCACCTGCACGAAATCACAGACCAGTCAGATTACGCAGGGAACTAAACTCACCTGTGATTTCATTTATTTAGTGTTCACAGAACCAAACAGGGTGAGGGAGCTTTAGTTTCTCCTCGATAACCTCAGTTTTTCTCCCTCTTTCAGTGTAACACTGAAAAGCCAAACTATATTTCTTGAAGGAACATGACATGTGTCCTTATACTGATGCTCTATAAAAGCAAAGTCTCTCCTGTCAGTGTAAGAGTGCGTATAAGTTTACCCAGGACTGAAACAAGAGCACGGCTAGATCCCTCAATCACATCAGCAGGGAGAAGAATTTCTGTTTCCACTGCCAAAGTCTCGTCTGTGAACAGAGAACAAACAACTGAGGGAGAGGAACTCAGGGATATGAGTCACCTGTGGTAAACTTAAGCATTTAGGAAACTTACCTTGAGGACAGAGAAGCCAGCTAGAGGTCACGGTCTTCTCGATCCCTTCAGCCTGAGGGGAAAGAAAACAACATATTCATTAATCATGAACAGTAGAAACGTGGACGTAGTCTCAGCAAAGTCATCCATCTGTTTCTAAAGAGGCAGTATGAAGTGTAATGATTGTGGTCGCCAAGTTGGAAAAACTGACCTGAGTTAACTTAAGGCTTAGGACTAAAAAACAGCAGAGAAGTGGAGAGGGGGACGGGCCTTTGGCTGCCGGGCAAACAGCTGCAGTGCACCCAGCTGTCTAACAAATCAGCCAGGCACCTAATTATGCAAGTTAAGCACCACTCTTAGCCCTAAGTATCAAAATGAATGTGTTATTTACAAAAAAGAATCCAACATGCAGATTTTAAAATAAACAAATGTGCCGGACTTTAAACATGTGTGAGCACTTTGACATGGGATCAAATGAGTATTCTTCACTTTTGTATTCAGCCCCTCATTGGACTCATTTTTCAATAATGAAGGCTGCTGCTTGGTTTCCACTCTGTATCATATTTACCTTTACTTTGAGATTTCTTATAACCGTGTCTTTACGACCTCTCTCTGGCACGCCCACCATCTTGTTGTCACATGAGACATGGGAGGTCACGGCTTCAGCAGACACAGACACCGTCACATCCCCTAAAAAAACAATATGAACAAACACAGCATGAACTTGTGTCATTAAAACACCTGTACATTTTTAGACTGAATTAATCCAACCTCGTCTCTGTTTCAAAAGTATCAAACCAGCTCTCTCACCGTGTTGAAGCTCACTGACTTCATCAACACGAAGAAGAGCTGTGGGCTAACTCAACCTTCAACCACATGGTGTGGATGAATGCAGGATTCTCACCTACGGTTGAAGGGGTCAGGATCCATCTGAAGGTCTTGCGTTCATTGCCACACAGACAGGTTGTGTACTCGTCTTCAGGGTTTGGGGTGAGTGTGAAATCCAAGGAGGCGTCTGGGGTGGCAGTGACCTGCGGGGATCACAACATTGTTTCCAATCTGAGATGTTTGGAAACCAGATGTAAAATCTCCAGCTTGCTTCATGAAGCAAAATTTTTAAAAAAAAGGTGCATCTTTTGATTTTGATCTGAACAGAAGAAGAATTACAATCATCTGTTAGTTTCAATGGTTAAGAAAAAAGGACAGTCGTTCATGTCAGGCTGAATATACAGAAGTTACATTTGAAAAGCATGCTAAATTTTATTTTGTCCAGTAAAAGCTTAAATCAAATGAATACTGATGCCTCCTCATGACCCTTAGAATGGAATAAAGGTTTACTAGTCCTGTTTTGTTTTAATTGTTTTAAACAGCATGCTAAAAAAATATTTATCTGCTAAACATCGCCATTTTAGCTTTATTTTTATTGTCACTTTAGTCTGCTAGCGTTACCTTTGAGGGGAAAACATTAATTACCATGATGCAGCTGGACAGGTAGTTGAAGACAGTTGCCTTTAGCTCAAAGTTCTCCCCTCGGATGATGGAGTACGGCAGGCTGAGCTCCAGGAAGAAGGGCTGGAAGACGGTGAGCTTCTCTCGGGGAGCCAAGACGAAACCTTGAGGGGACAAACAGAAAGCCTCCGTCTCCCAGGTGGTGATGGTGTCAGGGACGGTGAGGGGGACGACTTTTGTTCCAGACGCTCTGATTAGCAAAAAAAACAAAGAAAAGTTTAGAGAGTATTCAAGACGATAAGAAAAGACATATGTGTGTATATATTTATATATATATATATATACATATATTTATAATAAAGGTAAACTTATAACCCATTGGATAATGCCGATATATGTGTCTGGATACAATGGCCAACATTTTGGGAAGTGGTTGGAGACAACCGTCAAGCTAAGACTTCACTTTCTGTATGCCACATTTTTTATGGTCCAGTTAGCAACTTGAGAAGTGAAAATATACCAGATATATCTGCAAAATAAAGCTGATCCTATATTGGTTCATTACATTGCTAAGGGTTGTGCCTGTGCATCTTTGCTGGTGAGTCTCAGCTTCACAGTAAATAGATTGTCAATGTAGGGGGGCTGTCCACTTTTTAATCAATCCTGGATGGCAATGCTGAGCATTATTTCTTTCTTCATCACATTCCTAGGAGTGGTGCTCGTGCATCTGTTTTTGGCAGGTCTCAGTTTCACTGTGAATAGTAAGTTTAATATAGATTTCACTTTGGCTTACTTCTGATTTTCTTGTGATTTACTCACAATTAACAAGTGTTGAGTTTGCCTAAATAAAAGCATAATGGTGCAGAGCAGGAAAAAATGTAAGCTTTGTCAGGTCTGTCTTCAGGAAAAGATGAAAACACATTTTTAAAAATGCTTGTTTAAAGAGAAGATTTCAAGAAGTTGAAAGTTTTGAACTATAACTGATTGTTAGCTTCACTTGCACACAGATATCTGTTTATAGAAATAAATCAGTTGTTGTCTGCGGATGAGAGCCTGGCAGTCATTTTGGCAGATTACTCTGTCTGCTTTTGCTCTCCATATGAACTATAAGGAAACCAGAACCCTTACTATACTAAAACCAGGACCTGTGTATATGATCTTCGTTTTTATATAGAAATGTAATCAGAGATTAATATTAAGGCAATGAATACAATCTCCATACAAGAAAAGTCTAAAAAAGGACAAACTTATTTCCCTGAGTGTAACAAACATCTTCAATGCCAAGAATCATTCGAACAAATCCTTTTTAAGTTCGAGACATCGGGTTAGCCGAGTCAGTATTAATATTTCAATGCCCCCCCTGTGTGCCGTGGGGAAGCTACATGTCACACATTTTTCCACATTTCTTATCCATCAAAACCATTTGTACACAGGAGCTCACCCAGTTTCTACCAGGTCCCACAGCCAGGTCTCTGGGAAGAAAGTGCGGACTGTCTCTTCTGGCAAAGTTGCCAGAAAATCCATTTCAGAATCCTCAAATGAGTCCGATTCCAGTAGATCATCAGTAAATGCAGAAAACCCGAAATATTCTAGCAGAAGTATCAATAATGTGATATTTTAATGATTGTGGATAATCAGCAGAAAAACAGCAATAAAAAAAAGAAAGTCACCTTCATGCCGGTGTTTGTATTGTGTGTATTTCCTCCCTCCATATAGTATACATGTGGGAGTTCTGATATTCAAGTTCGTTGCCATCTTCAATCCGACATCCTAGATCATTTGACAACATGTGGGTATCACAAAACAGAATATATACAGTACTTTAAAATTCTTCTTTTTTCAGTCAGTTAAAGTGAAGTCCATACCTTTAAAACATCGTAAGCATCTTTCATGTTGTCATCACCAGACATGATGGCATACTTCTTATGTCTCACATCCAAGCATTCCTGTTGATCTTCAGCTGCGTGAGGAATAGAAGTTGTTTTTGTGACAGGCAACAAGTTGAATATCTGAAAAGAAAGGTAAAGTTAAAGGTGAGGTTATTTATCTCTCTAAAAGGATATCTGCATGCAAGTAGAGCTAGCAATCCATTATAGTTCAAAAATGTCACTTAGATGAAAAAAATCTGCCTGACGCTGTCGTAAAAGCCAATCAGAGTTTAGATTTACCAACTCCGTAGAGTCAATAGAAATGATTGCTCCGACCTCCATTCAAAAAAGATTGCAAACGATACATTTTAACTTTTACAAATTAGCATCAGGGTGCGATTATTACAGCAAACCTTAGACCCATTTAACTGCAAGTAATTCACCAGACAACAGTTTCTTTTTCGGGTTCATACAGACGCCTCTGTGCTACTTACTATTTACAGTGAAACTGAGACTCACTGGGCTTTTGGTGAAACCAAAATGATTAAGTTCATTTGTAACAGGAGGTCTCAGCTATTAGTTCTTAATGGCTAACCTCTGGCTACACTGCTACGGTTGAAAAGTCAGTTACTGTTCCTGAAGTGTGCCTCCTCGTCAGACGATACCTGATGGGTTTTTTGGAGATTGGCATAAGACCAGAGTTTTTAATAAGTTAGTTTATAATAAAATAAAATACATTTTATTTTGACACCTTAAAATAAAGGACTGATTCTTGGCGTCTGTGTATAGCATAGACTGTATAAATAATGGACGTAGTATTCGTGACGCCAATCGTCGGTGGGAGCCATATTGGAAATGCTAAACTCAACCTAACTGCTGGCGAGCTAGTGCGAGGTGAAGAGGCGGGCCTTAAGCCTTTTCGCTAACAGCTACAGGAAGCTCGTCTGTCAGTCATGTCCTTAAATTGCCAAAACTCGTAATCTTAATATCTTCTGAATCGTCACGTTATAAAAGTGTATGCCGATAGAGAAATTAGCTCTTCAGACCGAAGATGTTTTTTGTACCAGGCTGTAAACATGTTTATGTCTGCTGTAAAGATCATCTTCTTTGAATGGGTGTGTATGTGGTTTCCGGTGTTTCTGCAGCCAGCCTCATGTGGACGCTCGATGAACTGCAGTTGAAAAAACTTCTGCATGGGCTTCATATTTTGAGACCGGAGTTTGCCGCTTGGTGTATAGGTATAATACTGACATGCATGATATCTTAATACTGTGCTGCAGAATTATTCTCAGATCAACAAGCAACAGCATGCTTCACAACTGGGTAAAACCATCAAGAAAACCAGCAATCTACTATCCACTCGTGGCTGATTCCAGCCTTTACCTTTTCTGCATTCAGAGTTTTCCCCGGCTCCTTGATGAGGACACTCTGGTCGACAATGCTCAGACCACACAGAGAGTCAGGCTGGGCCGTCACCTTCAGGGTGTTTTCCTCTCCGGGGACAACTGCGGACAGAGAAAACTCCAGAGACACCTAACAAACAGAAAAAATGTCTTTTACACCTCAAGTTTGTCACATTAGCTGCAAGTGTTCATGATCAATACAGCAGGAGCTCAAGGAAAGCATTTCAGTCTGTATTTCCGGTTAGGCATAAAAGAAAAGCTGCATCTGTAGGTGCTAGATAGATTTATGTAGACCAAAAACACGGGTAAAGAGTCTGTGTGGAGAGAAAGAACACAGTCTGCCTTGATGCAATCCAGACATCTGCATAAACCTGCAGCCAACAGCAACTCTTAACTCTACTCCAACTCAATTTCTGCTTCTAGGTATGAGATTTTCTCAATGCTGTTACAAAAGAAAATCAGTGTTTGGATTTCCTTGCGATGACGGACCTGACAAAGCTTGAATGTATACACTACCAGTCAAAAGTTTGGACACACCTTCTCATTCAATGGTTTTTATTTATTTTAATTATTTTCAACATTGTAGATTAATACTAAAGACATAAAAAAAAAAGAAATAATCTGGTTTTGCCATAATCTGGATTACAACAGTAGTCAAATAGGGCTATAAGATAAGATAAGAGAGTCCTTTACTTGCCTCACAACGGGGAAATTCAAGTGTCACAGTAACAAAGTAGACAGTGCAAAAAATATAAAGCAAACTACCTCTGAACAACACAACTGATGGTCTCAAACACATTAAGAAGGCAAGTCATTCTACAAATGAACTCTTGACAAGGCTCATGTTCATTAGAAACCATTCCAGGAGACCACTTCATGAAGCAGACTGAGAGAATACCAAGAGTGTGCAAAGCTGTCCTGAAGGAAAAAGGGGGCTACTTTACAGAATCTAAAATATAAAACATATTCTGGTTTGTTTAACACTTTTTTGTTCATTAAATAATTCCATATATGTTCTTTCATAGTTTAGATGTCTTCAGTATTAATCTACAGTGTTTACAATCATTAAAATAAATACAAACCCTTCAAAGAGAAGGTGTTTCCAAACTTTTGACTGGTAGTGTATTCCTTACAAATCTGCATCACGATGCTCTAACGTACTATTTACAGTGAAACTGAGACTCAACAGAAGCAGATGAATGGGCACAAGAAGGTGGGAATGTAATGGACGAAGAAATTATGGAGATCATTTTGTAGACGTATCTTTCGGGGTGATTTTTTGGATTGTTTCAGATCCAGACACACGATCTCAAGTTGTGGTTGCTTCAGCGCACAGAAAAACCAGTCATGGATGGAAGTCATTGCTAATCAATGGCCACACAGGAATGCCCGATAAGAAATAATTCCCAAAGGCATAAAATCATCTTCAATATAATAGTTATTGTGTCAAGACTGCAATAGCAGAGACGTCATTTTGAATTGATTTAGAGCAAAAGAGATGATAAAGCAGGATGTACTTTAGGGCGTGACTACAACGTGATTTGAAACCACACAGCAGGCTGGAGATATATCAAGGTATGGTTATAGTCATGGCTGCACTGACCTTGTTGCCGAAGCATTTCTCCGTGGGGAACTCAGCACTGTGGGCGATCACCCTCCCACTGGGGAGGACAGCGTACACCACCACCTGGATGACTGGGGCTATCTCTGGAGACACTCTCAGCTTAAAGGACATCTGGCCCTTGATCACTGAAACAGAGAACCAGCTTTGATGAGCATCGTTCACATGCCTCCATCGAGAACAGAGGATGTGTAGTTTAACAAATGATCTCAAGACATCACTCCTTATCCACCTGTTTCATCTGGCACTTCGATCTTGTTGAATCCTTGCTTGACGATAGCTCCTCTGGATAAGACCTTTGGGTTTGAGAGAAGTGGCACAAAGAATGAGTAATGCAACATTTAAGCATCGTTTTCTTTTTTTTAACCTTTATTTAACCAGATGAGAACCCATCAAGATCAAGACCTCTAGTACAAGGGTGACCTGGCCAAGAGGTCAGCAGCACACATCAAAATAAATAGTACAATTCAATAGTATGGAGCATATATACAGACTGTGTGTAATAACCAGCCAATACTTTAAAAGTGCAACTAATTAGTGGAATTCGTGATCACAAAACCGTATTTTTTTAAAAACACAGGCACTGTTCTGGGGTCTGTCTTTCTTTTAAGAAGGAGCCAAAGGCTTCAATTGAAATAAAATCAGACAATTTCAAGTCCTTCTGGAGTTTATTCCAAGCATTAGGAGCAGCAAAACTAAATGCTCTCTTACCGAACTCTGTCCGAACACGGGGAACACACATTTGTAAGATGTCACAGGAGGGCAAGGCATAGAAGCTTTTTGATCTTTGTAGATATACACACAAATACATTGGGACCAAGCCAAGAAGACATTTAGAAATTAGACGTAGCCAATGTGTATGCTTTCTTACACTCAGGGATGGCCAGTCAGCTTTGACATAAAGTTTGCAGTGATGAGTGAGGCGTGTGCAACCTGTGACGAACCTCAAAGCACAGTGATACACACTATTTAAGGCCTGCGAACATGTAGCCGAGGCTCCCAAATACAACACATCACTGTAATCTATCAGAGGCGGAAAAGTTGCAGATACAAGAAGTTTCCTCTCTCTGGGGGAGAAACAGGGTCTGTTTCTGATGAAGAAACCCAGTTTCACCTTAAGTTTGGAGACCAGGCTGGCTATATGAGTTTTAAACGAAAGCTCCTGATCGAAAATAAAACCCAAGTATTTATACTTAGTAACAAGTTCTATAGGTTTCCCTTGGGAAGTTACAACCAAGGGAAAGTTTTCTGGGGACTCACTTGAGTTAGAGAAAAGCATGAGTTTGGTTTTATCTGCATTCAAGAGCAGTTTTAGTTTCAGCAGACAAGACTGAACAACATTAAAGGTGACATATCACGCTTTTTTCATCAATATATATTGGTCTAAGAGGTCCCCAAAACATGTCTTTAAAGTTTATGCTCAAAAAAACACTTTGAAATCAGATTTTGGCATGCCTGAAAAACCCTCTTCTACAGTCCTCCTCAGAACATTCTGTTTTCTCTCTGACCACGCCCCCTCAGAAAGTGGATGTGCCTCGGCTGTCCAGCACGTTGATCTAATGTTTACATGTTGGCTGAATATACACAGCTGCTCAGAGATCACGTTACTTCAACCCTCTGAATCTGATCCAGAATCTGATCCTGACGGAGAGGCGCCTGTAGCAGGACCTTTCTGAAGGATTGGTCAAAGATTTAGTGTTTCTTGTTGTTTTATTTATCAGTATGTTGACGTGTGTCTTGGTACACAGCTACGAACATGTAGCTATGTGGCTATGCTAACTAGCGCTAGCACTTATCCATGATAAATAAAAATCATCCACTAGATCTTCAAATCTGCAGACGTGTGGAGTAAAACCGACCTCTGCCAGAAAGGCAGCAGGACCTTTCTGAAGGATTGGTCACAGATTTAGTGTTTCTTGTTGTTTTATTTGTCAGTATGTCGACGTGTGTCTTGGTACACAGCTACGACATGTAGCTATGTAGCTATGCTAACTAGCGCTAGCACTTATCCATGATAAATAAAAATCATCCACTAGATCTTCAAATCTGCAGACGTGGGGAGTAAAACCGACCTCTGTGTTTATTAAGACAGCCTACAACTAGCATGCCTCCCTCCTAAGCTCCTTGTTAGCACACATTTGTGCAGGTAATGAAAAACGGAGGAGGGATTCAGTATTATTTTATACAGTCTATGGGCTGAACAAGCCACGAGCTCTGACTCCGTGACAGACCGGATATTGTTGTTACGTAACAAAAACACTGAAGTCTGAAACGGCTCGTTTCACACACATTTACAGAAAGGTGTAGAAATCAAAACAGGGGCAGAATGGATTTTTTTCATTCTCGGGGGGTTTGTAGACATGCCAGGGAAACATATTTCAGGTAGAGAGCCATTAAAAAGTCAATTTTGCATGATATGTCACCTTTAAAGGCCGACTATAAAAACTCAAAAGCCTGAGTAATTGATGATGAACAACAGTAAATAATGGTGTCATCCGCATACAAGTGATACCAGGCATTTGAAAAGTTATCACACAGATTGACATAAATGGAAAATAAAATAGGTCCTAAAACGGACCAATTTTAACAACACTCTTCAGGGGTCAAGTTTAGAGTCAGGGTTCCCGGTTTATCAGAATGAACTGGTTAGATTAAAGCTGAAATTTGGTTGTTTCAAAAGAAAATGGATAAAATCAGATAATATCAAGCTTTGGTTTGTTCCTGAAGAAGTCTCCAGCTTGTGTTGCTCAAAACTAGTGTGTGAGACTGGGAAAAAATATGATCTAAAAATCAGGATTATTCTGGTGCCAACAGAAGGCTGGATTACAGGAACAAAATGTAACAAAACGTGTACGTCGGTCAAACAATACAATCTGCAGTAAAGGTTGTTTTCATGCACCACTCACCACATAAATCACATTTGCAGAGCCCTGCTTCTCTGCGAATACGGTGTACTTGATGGAAATGTCTTCTTCTGTGTCACAGGGAATTGGTTGATCTTTTTTCTGCACTTCAACAGAGCAGACTGTTTTACTGTCTGTAGAGGAGTCTTGGCTCAGAGTCAACTTGTGAACACTGGACTTTACGTATCCAGCTTGTAGAGAATTGGGACTTATTAAACTATCCTGTTTGTCCTTCACCTGCAATGCAGAGGAAAGAAAAACATCATGAGTCAGCCTTTGGTGGTTCAGGTAGCTTTGGAGGTCAGGCAGTTAGGTAGGATAAGGATAAGGTAGGACAGGATAAGATCCAGTCCCATCTTACAGACAGGACTCAGTCTGATCTCATGTTAATCCACCATGAGCAGAGCACTTTGCAGCATTTAGCAAGTTACAGTGGCAAGGACAAACTTCCTTTAACAGGCAGAAACCTCCCGCAGGACCAGACTCATGTTAGACACACATCTGCTGAGACCGAGTCAGCACATTCCTTTAATATTACAAGCTTTGTGGGTTGCATCATTTCAGGTTTCAGCTTTCTTCACAGAAGTGTTGTGATGTGAAGATGGGCTTAAAGATGATTTAGCTCTACTTCATACTTACAAGAAGATCGATGTCTTCATCAGCATCACCCGGGTTGTATGTGAAAGCTGCCACACCTTCGCTGTCAGTTGTAAGATAGTGGATCTCACGTAGTTGCCTCCTAAAACCCTCGAACAGGTACAGGGACATGTCAGGAATGGGTGTGTTGTTGTAATGAACGGCTTTGACCTGTTGGAAGCAGAGCAGGCCAGTGGACCAAAATCACACAAAGATCATCCTTTAGTTTCTGAGCTAATGAAGCCGGTTCATTAGTTCTTTCTGTTGTTTTTACAGTTATAAAACATTTTACTGTGTAAGATGAAGAAAGCTGTTGAGACTGTTGAAGTGGGAACAACACACACTTACTTTTCCCATGACCTCTGACCCCTGCTTGTAGAGCTTTGGTGTGTCAATAAAGCTCAGCTTTGCAATAACATCTGAAATCTTGATGCTCTTCTCTTGTTCATGTGTTGTTCCTGCACATAAAGGTACTCATGTCACAAATATTTCTATTTATAAGCACTTTTTTTTTTCCACTTTCTAGTAAATTATGATAAACCTGCCTGTTCCCTCCTCCTCCACTTTGACACTGAGTGTGAGGGATTGTTGAAAATCATATCGATCAAGCACTCTGAAATCGGACATCTTGTAGAGTAAAGTGGCACAGCCCAATTTGTCTGCCTAGAAAAAAAGATTCAATTAAAGATTTTTGGAACAGTTGTTTCAGCGGAGAGATGAGGCTGTCACTATGGAAACTGTACCTTCTTTGTCTCTACAAAACATGGAGCTGTCGTCTCCTTGGTATCACTGCTCCGATAATACTGAGAAAATGGTCGGCACAGCTTGGATATGATATTCCCAAGCACAGGCTGTCCATACGTATACCTGAAAACATGGAGGTAGATATAAAACAAAAGTGTCTGGTTCTCATTAAACGATAACAGTTTTTAAGAGTGGATGAGACTTGACTTACTTTGCGCACACTTCAGCTCTGATTTCTTCCTGCCCAATACTAACTTCATCAGATGATTCGATCTTTATGTCAAATTTAGGCAAAACTGCAAAAAATCAAATCAAATCTGAAAATGAGTACAGCGGTTTCATTTTAAACACTTTGAGATAAATAAAACCACGACTTACCGTATTTCTCCACCTTAAAGGTGCGCTCAATTCTCTCTACTCCAATCATCACGATGACACGGTACATTCCTTCACTGGCCTCAGAGTTCAGAGAGTGATACAGCTGCAATATTCTACCATCAGATGTTTCATTCAGCCATTGTCCAATCATGTTGCGTTTCGGGTCCTGGGGAATGTAAAAGAATAAAGGTGGGATGAAGTACGAACTAAACGACTTACTGTCCTTTTTTATCCCTCAAGACATTTCATTGTTGTGAAACAGCATGACCTTACGCAGGGGTGGAACTAAATACTGATCCAGCATGACATCGTCAACCTGATTTGTAAGATTCACTTATTGCATCTCTTACACAAAATATTGATATTTTTATTTATAAGATAAACAGATAAACAGCAACTCAACTCAAAAAATCTAACTATGTATTTTCGAGACATCTTGGGGCGCATCCCTCACGTCTGCAGGGCTCCAGCAGAGGGCGCTCATGTTACACACATAAATACTAACAACATACCTGTCCCAGTGAGGACAATTAGTAAACTGTCTTTATTTACACAACATAAAAACTTGTTCATAAAGATAAGTATCTTGTGCGTACAGGATTATAACTTGTTCCCAAAAGATAATATCTTGCTCCCATAAATGGATTTTGTGCACTCAAGATAATAGCTTGTTCATAGGCTCACTTCTCTAAGGCAATGACCTGCACCTACTAGATAAAAACCTGATCCAAAAGATAATCATCTTGTGCCCACATGAAAATTGATTTGTGTGCTGAAGATAATATCTTGTTTTTGCAAGACAATTATCACGTGGTAACTTCTCTGGGGATAGTTATCTTGTGTGCTCAAGATAATGACCTAGATCTACTTCATAATATCTTAATCCAAAAGATAATTATCTTGTGCGCTCAGGATATCAACTTGTTCCAACTAGATAATATCTTGTTTTCTGCAGAATGATTTTGTTTGTCAAGATAAAAGCTTGTTCTCGCAAGATAATTATCTTATGGGCTCAGGTAAATATCTTGTTCCCACATGACAATTATTTTGTGAGCTGAAGATTATATCCTGTTCTCGCAAGACGATTATTACTTGATAACTTTTCGGAGGTTAATTATCTTGTGCGCTCAAGATAAAAGCTTGTTCCCACAAGATAATTGCTGGATCTAGAAAGATAAGTACCTTGTGCAAACAGGATAACAATGATCCCTTGTTTAGTAATAAAGAGGCTCCATGGGGTTTCTTTGAATGAACTATATGATGGGGTAAAATCGAACACATCTGCAGCGGTTGATAGATTAGCTTCCGTGCTTAACAAAAAACGATGTGTGAAAATTGTCTTACCTGAACGTGGATCGTGGTGTACTGCAAAGACAGAAAGAGAGAAAGAAATGTGTCAAAAAGAACATTTTGTTTGTGTTATCTCACTATCACCTGACCATCAGGTGGTCTATTCAAGCTGCAACATCTCCAGTCTCTGTCTCGGCTTTGTCAATGCTACAGCTGCCCTTAATTCAAACTTTCAGCCCCAACACCCCCCCAGTGTCCACCTGCAGGCTCCGACTATGGGGGGTTTAAGATACTGAACTTTGTCTCATAACCGATTCCGGAGACAGTGACCTCTGTTGACCTCACCGGATAAAAACAACAACTCAGGACCAAAGAAGGGACTGAAAATAAGCTGATTTTACAAATTTGGTGCTGATTGGTATTTGCAGTAATGCCTTCAGTTAAAAAAAACAACGCATCCATCTTTTGTTGCAATAAAACAAAATGAGAAGCTTATTTATGATGTTCAGAATAACAAAACACACATTTAGAGTACAAAGATGTTCTAACAGAATATTTCTCATTCCTCCTTTAAGCTCAGTGGTGGTAACTTATCTTTGCTTATAACAGTATCACCTAAATGTTTAAACAGCATGAGTGGGTTTACCCAGCAGGGTCCTGCTTGTTTTTACTGACCCTGAGTTTTACCAGGAACTCATTGATCAGAGAGCATACTTGTTTGTTTATTACATAACTGACTCCACATGTTGTGTGTAAAATCTATCATTATCAAAGCCTGCAGTGTGCAGGAATGGGAATACTTAACGGTCAGTCTCTACACTGAAACGCTCCCTTGCTCACCCCTCCTGCTGGTGGAGCGACGGTGGCCTTTGAGGACAAAAGGCTCCAGTGATGCACTAACAAACAAAATCAAAAACTTCTGCCAGTACAAATTATTTTGCACACAATTACTCTCTTCGTCTTCAAATCGCTGCATATTGCACGGCCTCTCACTAGGCGGCCGCCTCCGAGGAAGGATAAAAGCTAGTTGAGCTGATTGATAAAAGTGACTGGAGACATTTACTTGAGGAGATAAGTAAATTGATATGGATTTTATAACATTGATTTCACTTAGTAGATCTTTGGCTGAATCATGCAACAGCTGCAACGGCCAAGTTTGATCTTCAGGAATCGTCAAAGTTACACACAACATTAACAACAGGGTGTTAAATGCATTAAAATCTGCATTAGAGGACAGAAGGTAGAAAATGTTTCAGCACTCACCAGCCGGCTGACAGGTCTGAACTTGTTGTCGATTGAGACGACTCTGAAATTCACTGAGAGAGACAAAGAGAAGATGAATACTTCCCAGCTAACGTACAGCAGAGGGAGCAGGTGAATATCCCATTTTTTATTATAAATTTCATTATTTGTTTATCCTAATGTTAATGTTAATGTTAATCGTCTAGGGAAGATGGGGCCCCACGCTGGAAGTTGGAGCTTGTTTTGTTGGTTAAGTTAGTCAGCTGGAGCTGTGACGTTGACCTTAACATCACAGATAAACTAATCAGGGTTACCTGTTTGTCCAGGAAGGTAGATCAGTTTATCTGTTTGGATGAACGTCATTGGTTGGTAGGCTCTGATCAGGACTTTTATGACTTCTTTGGAGGAAAACGTCTGTCCTTTGACCTTCACCTCCAGCTTTGCCACTTCATACCACCTGTACGGGACCTGTGTCAAAGACAGACGTTCACTTTTTATCAGGAGAAGAAACTCATGATGATGAAGGTTTCAGTAAACTACACGTATTTACTGATAAGTTTTCAAATTATACTTGTTGGAAAGCTTGTCTTGATTTTCAGATACAGAGAAGAGAAAAAGAGAGATCATCCATTGAAAAACGCTAACATGGCCGCCAAGGTATCGTCTGTATGTAAACATTAAAAGAGACATAATGACCTGGAACAAGACTGGTCAAAGGCAGACAGCGCCCTCTGCTGTTTAGAGAAAAGTATCACTGCTAGCTTAATTCACTAACGTTCAGCACCTGTCACTGATAACGTAAATCACTGCTAGCTCTCTGAACCCTCTGCCCTCATTACTCGTCTTGTGGGTGAAGCTAACGCTGAGTGAAAACAAGCGGAAACCTCTGGTGTAAAATGAATGCAGGAAATACAGAAGTTACAGTTCCTGAAGTGTCCACTAGAGGCCGGCTACAGAAGCCAAGAATCCCTATTAGGCCCCATGTTAAAATGCCAAAGTGTGGTAGAAAAATGTATATGTATATTTTGGTTTCATAGTTCATCCGTTTAATAATATCAAGGTGATAAGTTCTGAATACATTTGCATAATCAAAGGCGTGGTGAGTTGACTGATTAGTGGACGCCAGGAGGTTTATGACCCGCCTCAGCTCCACCTCTTTGCCCCTGTCTAGGTCGATCCAAAGTAAAGTTTAGTCAGCATTTCCAATATGGTGACAACCATTGCTGGGCTTCAAAAAGCCTGTTCAAAAACCAACCTGTTACATCTCAGGTCCTTTGTATTAAGTTAAAGATAGATAGAAGGCTGTTTTGTGTTTTCAGTATATTCTTAAAAAGTTGTTAAGCAAAGTGACTCAAAGCTGACCGTGAAGTTAAAGCAGGTGTGAAAGTCCTGACTGGATTCATCCTCCATCAGGGTCATATTCTCCTTTTGGGACATCAGAGTGACGGTCATGGCCAGAGTCTCGTTGTGCTCCAGGAGACTGGCACAGAAAAGGGTTTCAGCTCCAGCTTCAAGAACTGCAGGGATGGCCACCATATAATGCCTGCACAGAAAGAAACACATCTCAGGACCAGGCAGCAAAAAGAGACCTGATCAACAAGGAAACACAAACTAGGAATGTGCACATTTAGTTCACTCTGCAATTAAACATTGTCATGCTTGATAGTCAACACCAATTTTACTAGTTGGCTAAACTAACTGTTGAAACTTTCATTATTGTAGACCTGAAATGTCAGTCAGTCTAAGCTGTAACGCAGACATTATTCTAAGATGATGAAGCACAGGTGATAGGTGTCGTCTCGTAGCGCGGCGTGGTTTGTCAGTATGTTGATGTAGTAAATGGAGATAAAGTTGTATGTAGGCTGTGTCTGGTTAAACTGACATACGACCACTCTACCAGAGCAATGAGGAACCAGCACAGGCATGAGGACGTTAACCTGCTGGTGGTGCTAGCTCTCAAGTGTTAGACACACTCAGCAAACCAATTTGACATTGCCTACCTGCAGACTCTGTGATGCCGTGTCTCGCTGCGTTTAATAAATTGTGCTCAGTTCTGTTTTCTTACCATTAGACTCGACATCTCTAATGCAGATTAATAAAAAACACACACATGCATAACTCCTCTGTTGTAGTTGAACTTACGGTCCTGGCTCTGCTTGAGCGACGCACACCCAGCTCAAGAAGGCCCAAAGATGCGCCCACGTCCACACCCGAATCGCTGGAGGATCCATGACTGACTGCAATGAGCCTCAGATGGGACATCGGTTAAACAGGACCCAAAACAGGAATCCACCCAGACACACCTACAAACACACCCACACACAAACCCACCCACACAAACACATCATGTGAGTCCTCTATTTGATGTATTTTTCCTTCATATGTCAATGATTTTTAATATTAAGGTAAATAATGAGTTAGGAGTCAACTAAAATGTAAAAAAGGAATATTTTGAGGTTAAAACCTTCTGCTTATAAAATATCAGATGATATTAGGACACTGTTATACAGAACCCAAAGATAAAAAAGACTAAAACGAATGTTTCCTGTGTAGCCTTAGTTATGATAGATTCTACACTCTGTCCTTCTGTTTTGCGTTCAAACTTTCAAAACATGTGTTTAATTTTCTGAGAACGATCTCCAACATCATATATTCATTTATTACCGATTCATCTGTTTTTATCTGATCTCAGCAAAAGGAACTTAATGCATCTGTTAATGCCACTGCATCAGAGATGTTTAACATTAGAAGCTTGAATTACTTTTCTTTTGAGCTACATAATGGTAATGTACACATGTTCATATGTTGCACTTTTAATTTCATCTTTATCACTTTTATGTTTTTATAGGATATTACCAAATTTCAAGCACTGTCGCCCTCTACTTATTCACTTTGAGACAATGCCAAGAGGTGTGGGTTGTAGTCAAATATTTTCATAAATCACGTTATATAAAAGCGAATCAGAGTTACACTTATTCAGTTTTGCAACTCTGCACTTTACCCATGTAAACAGTTCTGTACCTGTTTGAAAAGAAAACCTCTGGGAGCTGAAAACGCCCTCGGATAGGTGTTCAAATATTGTCACAACTGGAAATCAGACAAACCCCCATAATTTATAAGCTGGATCAAAGAAATGTTGTAATTAGTTCCTCTTGAAAAACACTGATACAACAGAAGTAAGTCCCGTCAGAAATTCATCACTACCAGGGCTCCATTTATAGATTTTACTCTCACTGTTCCCTTTTCACAATTACCATAATGTTGAGTCTCCTGAAGCTTTTTGCTCTTTATTCTGTGTGGGAATAAGAATTGAATGCTCTTCATGTCATTACACTCCTGTTTTAATTTATTTACATTTTATTCTATGTATTTATTGTTATTTTCATGTATTTTCTTCTATAATAATAATAATAATAATAATAATAATATTACACTACAGTGGAAGGTTAGGAATCATTTTTGAAATGTTTAAAATGGAAAGATTGACTCTCTGAGGATCCAAAAGGACAAATTTGGAATAAGTGGATTAAATTTACAACCCCAGTGCGAGCAGATTTTGTTTGACTCCACTTAAAGACCGAGCATCAAGACAGGATAAGATCCAGTCCCCTCTTACAGACAGGACTCAGTCTGATCTCATCTTAATCCACCATGAGCAGAGCACTTTGCAGCATTTAGGAAGTTACAGTGGCAAGGACAAACTTCCTTTAACAGGCAGAAACCTCCAGCAGGACCAGACTCATGTTAGACACACATCTGCTGAGACTGTGTTGGAGAGAGGGATAGGGGGAGACAAAGAGAGAGAGAGAGAGATGAAAGGGGTGCGATGGATAGTAGTAGTTGTTGGGGTTTTTGCTGTTGTTAGTTGTTATTATTGTAGATTGGTTGTTGTTTTATTTTATTGATGTTTCTTATTGGATGTTAAACTTCCTTTAACATGCAGAAACCTCCAGCAGGACCAGACTCGTTGTTGTTACCTTGTTGCTCATGTTTACAGATGTTTTTATGTAGAAGTTCTGTAAATTTGTTTTGCATCCCTGACCTCCACATCAAATTCACAACAACACACAAGGCAAGGCAAGGCAAGTTTATTTAGAAAGCAGCAGTCATGTAAGAGCAGTTCAAAGCGCTTTACACAGTTAAAAACCAAAAACAGAACAAAACAGAACAGCAACAATCAACAAGAACATACAGCAAACACTTCAAACATTTACATTTTATATGTGGCCAGTTACATCTGATCTACTCTGTGTACTTATCTAACTTAACGTACATCGTAAACAGTGTTGGGTCGTATTATGTATGAGATCACAATATCTGAGGATTTTACAGCAGGGGTTCCCAAAGTGCAGGACGAGACCCCCTGGGGGGTCGTGAGATGTCTTCCAGAATGTTTTTTTTTTTTTAGATTATCTAAAAATAGTACATTTTACCAATTATAGTAAATAATATCGACAAAAATTGTACCTAAACTTGAAATAAAACCTTGAATAGAAAATGTAATGAGTTTTCTGCCTTTCTTTGTTGCCAGATGACTCCTAAGTTTAGGGTTAGTGAACAGTTAATTATCAAAAGCATCAGTAGCAGTAGGTTAATTCATAACGGCACAGGAAACACAGACACATGCTCATATAGGTAGGGTGATTTTCTGCTGACCAGCTAAATGAAGCCCCATTTAATCACTTTGAGGGACAGTGGGGGTCACAAGTCTTTGGCACCTATATTTTGGGGGTTGCGAGCAGAAAAGTTTGGGAACCCCTGCTTTCCAGCACCACACACACACAAATCAACACGCAAACACTACAATTGACATTGTAGTTGACCTCTCCAGCGTATTGCAGCAGTCTCAATTTGTCACGGTCCATTACGTTTTTAACCTCTGGGTCAGACCAACACTGTGCAACTTTAAAAACATCACACACGAGTGAGCTAATCCCTCAAGGGCATTCTTTATCCGCTCATTTCACTCACCTCCTTTAAAGTTCCTGAAGAGCAGGTCGTTGTTTTTGTCCAAAAATCTTGAGAGACAGAGGAAGGACTGTTAGAGACTGTAAGACCCGACATCAAGACAGGATAAGATCCAGTCCCATCTTTGTTAATAATAGAACATAGAGTACGCTCTAGACCTGCTCTGTTTGGAAAGAGTCTGAGGAGAACGTGTGTTGTGATTTGGCGATATACAAATAAAGATTGATTGATTGATATAACAGACTGAGAAGGGTAAGCTATAAATATCTAAGTGTTGTAAATTTCACAAGTGAGCATTATACCAGAGAATCAAAGGTGGCAGTTCCAGCCTTTTGTCACTAGATGTCCTCATTTCTGCAGCACTTCAAGTTTGTCAGCTTTATTTATTCACTTTTCCTTTTGTTTGAGTTTTACTTCCAAGTTTCATTTTGGATATCAGTTACTTGCTTCTCCTTTCCAGAGACAGTCTGAACCTCTTTTCTTAAGCAACACCTTCTTAAAGTTAGCTGAAGCCTTAAGCTTAAACATTTTATTTACATCATTTAACCTTGACACAGAGACATAGTGACACAGAGACACAAAAAGGCTGAACTTACCTCTGTATGGTCTGGAGTTATTGTAGTCACAGGAGCTTTTGAATGTGGATAGAGGGCTGAGAGTAAATACATGACATTTCACAAGACTAATGAGACATATTTGATTATAAGAGTCACTTAAAACTAATAACAACATAAACAACATTGACAACATATTCTGAGCTATTGAGGCACATAATCCTATCAAGGAAAAACTGATCAAATAACATGTTTGTATGAATGCCAGCATGGGGCCTAAAAGTCAGATGTGACACTTGTATTTAGCTGCAGCTCTTACCTTGACTGCCACCTCTTGGGTTAAGCATCAACACTTCCAGAGAAAAACACTCATATGTGTCATTATTTCACTTCCTGTCCTCTACCAGGAAAAGGAGGCTCATAGACTTTTTTTTTTTTTTTTTTTTTTTTTACTTTAAACAATGGGTACATTCAGATGGAGCATCATGCATAAAGAATCATTAAAGATACATAAACAATACAGCTTCAGTTGTTAATTTAAGGTAAATGATACAATTATACATACATAGAAAATAAATAATAAAATAAGTTGACAAGGAGAGGGAATGATTTTACAATTCAGTGAGGAATTCTTTTAGGGAATAGTATATTTTAGGTGCTCTTGGTCCTTTCATTATTTCGGTGATTTTAGGTATATTTGGAATTCATTTAGAAAAACAACAAATTTAAGGGGAGATTTCGTCCTCCTGTTTTTATGAATAAAGAATTTTGAGAGGCACAGGATTATGTTTGAGCAGATTTCATCACTTTTGTTTTTTAACAGCAAATAGAAAGTTATGTCATTTATTGAAAAGGAAAATTGAGATGGATTTAATTTTTACTTTTAACCATTCGTGGATATCAGTCCAGAAGGTTTTCACAGTTTGGCATGAGAAGGAAACATGGTCACATCCACTCAAATTAATTTTCACATAGGGGGCATACATTGTCTTCCAATTTAAAGTGTGCACAGAGTAATTCTTTAGAAGGATAAATATAGTGGTGGACAGAAACCAAGTAAATGTACTTGAGTTCAGTACATTTTTTGAGTAACTGTATTACATACAGATGTACAGAAAGTCACGGTCCAACCTGAGAAAGCGTGTTGAGCTACGTAATGCTTGGAGTAACATAGTTTCTGTTTTTATTCCATGGTATAGTTTTAAGAGATTTTAAATAACGGTTTCTAATTAAATATAATTTAACAGAATGTACTCCTATGTATGCATGACTCCATGTATGCTTTGTAAAAATAAAAAGATCTTTTAGAAGGTACTTTGAATACTTCAGTGTTTTTAAATCAATTCCTTCAGTACTTTAAATCAAGTAATAATCAAACAGAGCAACTTTCACTTGTATTGGAGTAATATTTGACATGGAGTATCTATACTTTAACTTAAGTAAAGAAGCTGTGTACTTTGTCTTGTATTTCGCTGAATCTCTTACCTTGACTGCCACCTGGTAGATTATGCATCAACATTTCCAGAGAAAAACACTCAGATCTGTGTCCTTATTTCACTTCCACCAGGAAACGTTCTTCTTCTTCTAATGGGATTCCGGCAGGCTGTACACTGGGGAGTGTAATGCTGCCCTCCACAGGCTAGGTATAGCACCTACTTACAGTCTGTCATACAGCCAGTTGATTTTAAGAACCGTTGCACCGCCCGACAAACTAGCGGAGACTGCGCACCAGCGGCAAATATGGTTCTACAGGAAAAGGGAGACACCTCCAGGTCCGACAATTCTCTGTACAGAATCCGCCTTTCATGCCCATACCTTATACAAGAGAAGAGTACATTCGGGCGTCCCGCACTGACATAACCCATCAAGATGTTTCCCTGTGATTTTAAGGTTCTGGGCCAAGGGAAACTCTCTGCTCTCTACCCGGAAGAGTAGGCTCACAGAAGGAACCCGGAAACGACCTCCAGTCGGTCAGTTGACGTCACGGGTTCATCCTTCATTGATTCGTAGTGGAGCTAGTTTCAGGAGATCTGTCATTCTTTTCTACTTTATCGTGTTTTTAATGGAGCCTGTGTTGCGAAAAACTCGCTGTTGATTCTTGTTTTATCCACAGACTGAACCGGAGCAGCGACATGTCTGAGGAAGCTAGTTCTCCGGTAAGTTTGACTAAAACTGACCCGGTGTTTTAGCAGCATGTATGAAGCTCCTTCAGAGCTCGATGTGAAGGGAGAGCGCTACTTCCGCATTCTTCATGTTTTGGAGCTGATGATTGGTTAAACCGTGCGTCTGTCAGAAATATCTGCTCTCTCATTGGATGATTGGAAAGATATGAAGCTGCTTCTGTCAAACGTACACTAATGAGCTAGAAAATGCAGGTTAACAGATTGAGGAAGCTCACTTTGAAAACATATAGGTATATTAATAAGCTAATGTATCTTACTCTTGACATCTAGAGTCATAAATGTGAAGACTACGCCGAAATCACACATTACCAGTCTTGTTTACATGTTCCCTGTTACTGAGTTTACAACCCAAATTATATGCCAGAAACATCTTCAAACACACCACATCTCTTTGCTGCTTCATTTTAAACTTTTAACGACATTAAGCCAAGAAATCGACAACACACTTTGTGTAAATCTCTCCTTTTCTAATGATTTATGTCAACTTTTACTTACCGCGCATCACTCCTTAGTCCCGCCCACATCCGAACATCCGTTGGTCTTCATTTTAACGGTTAAAACGTTTTCTTCGAAACAAACGAACACAAAGATATGAAAGTTCATCAGATAAAGTGTTATTTCGCAGAGTAAGAGCTGTTTTCTACAGTTTATATTATGCCCAGTGGAAGAGTATGAACTCCTGACATCTGTTTAAGTCTTATTTATTACCTGAAGGAAAGAAACTAACGCTAAAAAGGTTGATTTTTAAGTTTTGTAAGGAAGCCCTAAAAGGAAATTTTTCTCAGTTTTCACGACAACTAGTTAATTTTGTCATTATCTCGAGAAAACAAAGCTTATTGATAATGGGATCATTTATCTTGTTTTATCCAGAGAAAAAAGCTCATTTTTGTGTTTTTTTATCTTCAACCCGTAAGATAAATGTCTTATAACAAAATGGTTTTTTTTTATTATTAATGAGGCTCAATTTTGTAAATAATGGCTACGTTCACATCAGACTTTTAATTCCTCTTTAAATCAGAATTAAAATTAAATCATCTTTAAAAAGATTAAAAATGACCATGTAAACACCTAATTCCGAATGAAAATGATCATTCCGAATGAAAATGATCATTCCGAATTAAACTTAAATCCGAAGTAAGTTCATTCCGCTTTAAATTAAATCTGGTCATTCTGCGCATGCTCGTTCTCTTGTCCTGTCGCGATGACGCACATATTCCGCGCTGGTGGGCACATATTCCAGGCAAGCGGCAACCTCCGGTCTAAAAATTTGAGTCCAATGCGGAAGTGTTAGAAGCTGCAGTTCATCGAGGATCCGCTTGAAGCTGGCTCCGGAAGTACCGGAAGTCACATACACATGAATGGGGAAAAGACGATCTTTGCAGCATTAATAAACATGTTTACAGTCTGGTACAAAAGATGAGTGTAGTCTGAATAGCTAATTTCTCGATGTCCTCTCACTGTGAGGGGGGTGAATTTTTTTCTAATTCGGTAATTTAGAAGATATTGAGATTACTAGTCTTCCAATGAGAGGCACAGCTGCCTGCAGGAACACTGCAGCTGTTGGCTAGGAGGCTCAAAGCCCGCCTCTTTACGTCACACTGGCTCGACAGAAGCAATATGGCTGCCGCAGCCGATTGGTTTCAAAACAGCTCTTCAGAAACAGATGGGTGACGTCATGGATCCTACGTCCATATTTTTTACAGTCTATGATTCCAGGCTGAGGTAGAGCAGCTGTTGCACTAACCGGCTTTGATTCGCCACAGTCCGGTCTTCCGCCTCCCTTCTCCGGTCCTCTATCTCTCTTCTTCTTCTCAGCTGACGAAAGTGAAGCAGTACGTTTGTGTCGAGCTGCTTATTTAAAACTATAATCAAAATCAAAGCGAAAATTGCACTTGTTGTGTGGTCTTCCATGTTGTAACCGAAAATAAAAGAAGCAGGAACTTGAGTCTGTTTTCTTCCGTTAAAGGTAAATACGTCACGCTCGCCCCTGTCCAATCAGAACCCTTCCCCTCAACCCTCAGAACTTAAGCGGAATTGAATAAAGATGGTTAAACGTGTTTTCTATGTAAACCTCAATTCGGAATTACTATTTCCATGTAAACACGAATTATTAATTCGGAATTGAAAAACATCATGTAGCTGTGGCCAATGTTTGTGAAAAAAAAAGAATTAAAGAAACTGAAAACAGGCCTTTCCTATTACTTGAAGTTACTTGGTTATCATATGTATCCATGTGCTCCTTTTATGATAGTATGGAAACCCTAAAAGGACATGTTTATCACATTTTATTTTCTTAGTTTTCTTGTCTTATTTTTCTCGTTAATTCGGGAAGATCCGACCAGAAAACTGAGAAAATAGAACGTATTCAATCATGTCCTTTTAGGGCTTCCTTCAACAAGCACATTTCTTGAGATAATGAGCAAAATAAGTCGAGATATCCAGAAACAACTGGAAACCGAGAAAATAAAATGTTTTCTAGTATGGAAGCCCTAAAGGGACATGATTACATTTCTCATTATCTCAAGAAAACAGAGAAAATAAAATGTATTTAATCATGTCCTTTAAAGGCTTCCGTAGTTTTGACATTGGCGTGAAAAACGAGAAGTAGAAAAACTCAACATTAGAATGTTGTCTATGTATCACAGTGACCAATAATTAGTGAAAATAGCCTCCTTATCCTTAAAATTGCCTCCATCATCCTCAATATCCACCATCCATCAATCTTGTGATTGTTTATCAGTTGTCAAAAAATTCTTGTATGATGATGTTTATCATCATGATCTCATCATGAGTTAACCTGTGATTCAAAATATATTTAAAATAAAATTATATCAGAAGTCGGTTGAATTACGTAAGCCCTTAAAGGACATGGTTAAAATAATTGTATTATCTCAGTTTTCTGGTCTTATTTTTCCAAAAATAACGAGAAAGTTAAAAGCAGAAAACTGAGTAAATAAAATGTATTCAATCATGTCCTTTTAGGGCTTCTGTACTAAACATAAAAGAGTTAACCAAGTAACTTCAAGTAATAGGAAAGGCCTGCTTTCAGTGCTCTTTATTCGAATTTATTTTTTCTTCACAAACATTGTTCAGAAAATTTTGCCCGAGTATAGAAAAAATACATTTTGTTACAAGACATTTATCTGACAGGTTGAAGATCAAAAACACACAAATTAGTTTTGTTTTCTGGATGAAACAAGATACATTATCCCATTATAACAACAAAAACAAGACGAGATCTCGAGAAAACAAAGAAATTGAAATGTATTTAATCATGTCCTTTTACGGCTTCCGTTTTGATCATCATTTATATAGTAAAATGAAATAATGAAATCAGGCAGTTGCAAATACATCATTAAAGAAGGGTCGGGGTTGCTGTGGATAAAAAAACAAGAATAAAACATGCAATTCATAAATTAAGTTTGTTCAAGGGTGAGAATTTGACAATAAAATACATACGAGCGATCGCTGAAACAATGAAAACAGTAATGGTTATTAAAGCAAAAACAATGACAATCCTCTGTGACCACACCTCAAACTCAGGATCTTAGCCGCCCCTCCCTGCCTCTAATAACGGACTCCATGAATCGGCGCTCTTATCTTTTGAACCAGAGATATCTTGGGGTGGAGGTCCTGGAGGAGGAGGAGGGGTAGTGTAATCCAGTAAAAAAGACTACTGTTCAGTATCTTGAGTCTACATGACCTCAGCTCAGCTCCTCACTAAGGAGACACAGCAGGCAGACAGAGGACACAATAGCCAGCACAGTGCACGCGCTCAGTGCAGACTCTCAGGATTATGGAGGAAGGACCTTACAAGTACATCAGGGTGAGGCGAGCAGAGAGAACGCCTCAGCACGTTTATAAAGCAGTTATAGAGGAGGTTATTTCTGTTCTTCAAACCTTCAAGTGTTTTAATACAACGTTAAATCGTCTGGTTTCTCTTTTCCTCGCAGGACGGGAATGGAAAAGTCAGTCGGGTCATCCGGATCGGGACCCGTCAGAGCCAGGTACAGAGCTGCTTTACTTCAAATCATGATCCTGAATATTACTCTGCTTTAAAGAAGTGACTGTCTTCATCTTTAATGTGACGGATTAGAGTTCAGCTTGAATAAATGTGAGCGTGAGAGCCTCAGTGTGTGGATTAAACATGAGTCAGAGCTGAAACGGTTAATTGATTGAAAGATGCTCCTCCATGCTGCTTCAGATTCAGCAGAGTGAGACGTCTGAGGCTCCTCCAACAGAGGAAACAAAGCTCTGACTCTGTGTTTCAGTCTGATTTGAAGCTCTCTGACTCTGTGCTGTTTCATTCATTCTCTAAACCATCAACACGATCCAGCTAAAGTCCAGCTCTTCTGTTTCCTTCTGTTCCAGCTGGCTCGCATCCAGACCGACAGCGTGGCCGCCATGCTGAAAGAGCTGTACAGTGACCTCCACCTGGAGATAGGTGAGAGTCCCAGCAGCCTTTGTTCTCTGATCAGCTGTTTCCCTGGAGTTTAAAACTGTTTATGAATTATTTTAACGCCTGTGAGATAAAGTTTAAGATGTGTTCAGGCTCCTCCTGGTGTTAGGATTTATTTTAAAGGAAGAACAATGTTCATGTAGAAACCACATCAGAGGTCTGAACGGTCTCCACACTCACCTCTGTCTCTCTTTCAGTCGGCATGACAACAACCGGAGACAAAATCCTGGACACGGCGTTATCGAAGGTGAGCACCGCCATCTTTAAAAACACACGTGAAACCTGGAGCAACTTTCAAAGAGACGCTTTCTAACAAAACCTCCTCAGCTCTAAAGCTCACGTTCTTCAGAGTCCTCATGCTCACCATCGTTCACGGATCAGTGTTTGAGTTCAGCTCAGTGTTTGTTTGTTTGTTTGTTTCAGATTGGAGAGAAGAGTCTGTTCACCAAAGAGCTGGAGACCGCTCTGGAGAGGAACGAGTGAGTGTAAACATGTGTGTGTGACAGCACACAGCTTCAGCACACTGTGAGCCTTTAAACCTGAACCACAGTCTCCACTCAGACTTCAGCAGGCCGCACGAAACAAACCACACGTTAGAGGAGGAGTCAGAGGAAGCACACGCTTACTTCTTTCTGCTCCTCGTGTTGGACTCCTCCTCTGATCCAGATCCTCAGTCACACTTCTCCTTAGATCCTGAACCTCTCCGCCCGGCGTGAAGAGCTGAGTGAAATTTAAACAGCCGTCTCAACCTTTGTGCTCGTGTGTCCTTCAGGGTCGACCTGGTCGTTCACTCTCTCAAAGACCTTCCCACCACTCTGCCTCCAGGATTCACCATCGGGGCCGTGCTGAAGTGAGTCTCACACGTGAAGCGTTCACTCTGAGTCCAACCTTTCATCCCTTTGTTCTTCTTTCTGGTCGTGTCTGTAGTTTTCATGGAGAAGCTTTTAGTGGTCGTTCTTTGAGCAGCTGTAACCACTCAGTGTTGTTTGCTTCCTGCTGCTGTAGGAGAGAAAACCCCCATGATGCAGTGGTGCTTCACCCCAAACACAAAGGGAAGAGTCTGGAGACTCTGCCAGAGAACAGGTTCAGTCAAACAGACCCTTCAGCCCGTGTGTTTGTCCTCCTCTCATGTCCTCACTGTGGATAACATCTCTTCATTCTGTGTTTGTGCAGCGTGATCGGCACCAGCTCGCTGCGCCGCGCCGCTCAGCTGAAGAAGAGATTCTCTCACCTGGACTTCAAAGATATCGTATCCTTTCAGAGACTCTCAGTGTCGGTCAGAGCCGATGAAAGCAGGAAGTGATCCAGATCTGACTGCAGGACAAACTGTTCATTTCCAGGTTCAAGAAGCTTCAGAGGAGAGCGCTCCCTCTGAGTGAAGATCTGTCTCTGTGTTGTTTTCCTGAGCGTTTGTTTCTCAGCGCGGGAACCTGAACACACGTCTGAAGAAGCTGGACGAGAAGGACGACTTCGCCGCCATCATCCTGGCTGCTGCCGGCCTCAAGAGGATGGGCTGGGAGAGCCGGATCAGCCAGGTACAAAGAGTTGTTGATGATCTGAAGTGGTCCCTGTGAAGTCTGAGGGTGACATTTCTCATCTGACGGTCTGATCTTCTCCTCTGCTAGATCCTGACGCCTGAAGACTGCATGTACGCTGTGGGACAGGTACGGACCGGGGGCTGGAGTAAACCTGACTGACACATCGCAGTGAGCTCCAACCCAGAGTTCAACCATGTGTGTGTGTGTTGTTTTAATCTGTGTGTGTGTGTGTTGTCAGGGAGCTCTTGCGGTGGAGGTCCGGGCCAGAGATGCTGACATCCTGGAGATGGTGTCCGTCCTCCACGACCCTGACACAGTGCTGCGCTGCATCACAGAGAGAGCCTTCCTAAGGAAACTGGTACACAAACATACACACACACACACACACACACACACACACACACACACACACACACACACACACACACACACACACACACACACACACACACACTCACACACGCACACACACACTGACTCACACAGTGTGTGAGCGTGCAGCTGACTGTGTGTTGAATCAAACTGTGTCTGTAGGAGGGCGGCTGCAGCGTTCCGGTGGCTGTTCACACTCAGGTGAAGGACTCTCAGGTGAGAACGCTCCACAAACACCAGACTCTGTGAAGTCAACGTTTCCCCGTCAAAATAAAACACCTCCATGAATTGAACAACATAACAGACGCAGTAAAGTCCTGAATGTACTCGCTGCCTGAGCTCAGAGTGTGTGATTCTCCTCAGCTCTACCTGACGGGGGCCGTGTACAGTCTGGACGGATCAGACAGTCTGAAGGAGACCATGCAGACGAGCATCGCTGCTGGTGAGAAGGTAACAGCTGAGAGCTCAGAGTGGAGACGGGATGGAGCGTGTTGAAGGTGTTCACGCTTGTAAACTTAAACTGGATGGTGTGTGTGACAGAGTCCGGAGGGGGTGGACGAGAGGCTCGATCGAGTGGGAGTCACGGCCACGAAGATCTCGGGTGAAGCCCAGGACCGGGCTGAGCGGCTGGGGGTCGACCTGGCCGACTTACTGCTGAGCAAAGGAGCCAAGGAGATCCTGACGGTGGCCAGGCAGCTCAACGACGCCAGATAATCCTGACTCTGTGAGGAGGGGGGCGGATCTGGGAGGAGGGGCGGGGCTTCCACAGCCTCGTGTGGAGTCCATGTTTGAATTTATTTTATGTTTCATGTTTGAAGTTCAGAGAGAGAGAAACGCTGACTCCTTGGTGAGATCAATGATCGAGGATTTCAGGCCCTGCTTGGACCAAAGTTGAGCTCAGTGAGTTTCTGCTGAATCGTCTTACAAGGGACTTCCACCAGATCCGTGTCCAGTCCGTCTCCAATCTGCTGCAGTCCAGCTCCGTGATGCATCACGGAGCTGGACTGCCGGACATCTGGAGTCATGTGACCGAGGTTTTTACGGCGGCAATCCCTGAATCAAGGATTCTCCTCCTCCTCTCCTCATCCATGTTGTCTTTCTGGTCCTCTGAAAACCTCTGACCTGTTGACTCCAGGCCTGGCTCCACTCAAAATGACATTTTGTTGTTTTATTTAAGTTAAAAATGATCTACAATTAACACAGTGTTTTATTCTGAAATTTAACGGGATGTTTTGATTTTGTTTTGGTGCCTGACTTCCTGTCCCGCTCCTTCTGCTTCTGTGCTGAATTGATGCCTCGTGCTCCGGCATCCGGCATGTTTAGAAGTCTTGCGTATCTGATCTGTTGAGTTCCGACCTGCCGGATCAGAGATGCGGCCGGAATGCAACGGTGCGGATCCTGTGGGGGTTAACAGATTGACTACAAAAGGAACCTATCAGATCCGGTGCCGTGACGGATCAGAGACGGATCTGGTGGAATTTGGCCTTAAGTCTGTCGCTCTCCTGGTTCTGGTTCCTCTTCTTCAACTCAGAACCTCAGAGAACGTTCTCCTGAGCCTCACTGGGATCATCAGAGAGAAACACCACGCTGCCTTCAAACATGCTCACGGCTGTTAAAGCATCATCACTGACAGATATCCTCACTGTTTCATCTCTTTGTTGTTTTTATATCAGCTCAGTATTTACAGAGGACGCTGTTAAAACTCTGCGTCCTGAAATATGTTCCTCCTTTCTCCGGACTCACTCAACACCTGTTTCCTCTGACGTCCCGCTGAGGCTGGGAGATTAATAATCCAACTACATGAACATAACAGTTTGTAAAGGATCAAGATAAGTGCTCATATCAAATTATAAAACAGAGAGTCATTAATCATAAACGACTTCTACCTCCTCACCTGCAGTACCCCCCACCAGGGGGCCTCAGTTGAGTCGATGTCAGAGATGTGAAGTTCTGCTGAAGAACCGCTGCTTTCTACAAACAATCCAACCAGAGCTGAATTAATCAGAACTATAACAGATATTTATTAATAACACGATGAATCAGAGTTATCATGAGATACAGTTCAGTCTCGTGTCTGATCTCATCGCCTGTATCCTCTAACAGGAGATCTGGACCTCATACTGGGTTACTTCTCTTCGGTATTAGACTTTTCTGATTCACAGAGGTCTCATATACTGTTCATAAAAAGTGGGCGGAGCCAAACGGACATTTGTAACCCTGTGTGTCACTTTGATCATCACCATCATGTTTTTATTTTGACCTTTTAGAGCAGAAGGTTGAGCAGGAGAGGAGCTAAACTATCAGCTGACACAAGCACTACAGTGATCATCAAAGTCCATCTGAAACACGCGGTAACTTTAATTCATCAGACGCTCTTAAAATGCTCTCCCTGCTTTAAAGTCTGTTATTCTAAATCATCTGTTTACATCTTGTGTTGTTAAAGAAGAGTTTAAACGAGAGATGTGAACGTGTTAGAGAAATGTTCACTGAGGTGAAAACCCGAGTAAGAAGTTTGGACTTCTGTTTTTTTAAACACTGACGTCGCCCCCTGCTGGCTGAAAGAAAGAACAACACATCCTCTTATTAAATACAGTCAGGGTTTCTAAATGATGAGCTAAGCTATCATAATCTTAATAAATTAAAGATGTTGAATTCATAGTTCATCGGCACATATCTAACTTTATATCAGTTCTAAAAGCAGAAATAATAAAGATGAAAGTTTCTATGTGCTGTAACAAAGACATGCTGTACTCTACGTCTGAAACCTGAAGTGTTTCTAAAAGATCCTCAAACATGTCGCCTTCAATGTTTCATAAATGTGTCCTCTCAGTAAACCAGGTGTCGGCCTTGAAGAGATGAAAACCTGTGTTTTTATCTTCATTCTGCTTCACTGTACGCTCCCTGTGATCACATGTTGTATTTCTGCTCTGTCTGAATCATTTAAACCTCTCACACTAGAGGTTAGATAACGTCGGCCATGTTTGTTTTAAAGCTTTAATGTTTGTTTGAATGGACACAAAATGTGACTTTGTTTTGTTTCTTTGTGAGAACATGAAGAAGAAATTAAACCACTGATGTAAAAAAGAGATTATCAATAAACCTGAAGAGTTATGTCCAGTGTTTGTGTCTGATTTCATCCCTCAGGTCTTCAGAGGAACACTTGTTGGGGATTATTTACTCATCAGACTTGAATCTATCTTGTCAGAGGTAGGACTGATAATAAAATCAGCTACAGCTTGTATTCTGTAGAGGAGGTTCAGCTGCTTGATACTTCAATGACAGTTGTTAAATTAGACAGTGAGGACATAGACGGTAAATGTTATTCTTTTGTGAGCAGACACATACCCGGCCACCCTGCAGTTACAGGAGCTCTTTAAACTGTTCAGGGAGCACAGAGCCAACAACAAAAGGCATGATGGTGAACACTTCTTTGTCGTTTCTATTTTTGATGCTGCTTATTGTCAAAAACTAGTCCTTATTTAAGTTTAAATATGAAAACAACAAATGCATTAATATATCAATAAAAAAATTGGTTTATCTCTTGATACCATTATTTTAACATCATTATCTTCTGATATTTATCTGATCTTATTGGATTTATTTTCTTTCATTCTTATGTTAGTCTGTATTATTTTATCTATTGCTGTTTTATTTCATTTTATTATTTTTCTGGTATTTATCTGATATCATTTTATTTATTTTGTTTTTTAAATATTTTTTATTAACATCTTTTACTTTATTATTTTACCTATTGCTGTATAAATAAAGATGAGTTGAGTTTTAATGCTAAGTAATCATTTTCAAGCCCTCCAATAACAATGAATGAGTTGTTTGGCATTTAAATATAGGATTTTTCAATGATTTTGCAGAAATATGGCTACTTAGTTAACATACATTCAAGCTCCTGTATATACTCACAAATCTGCAAGAGCAGAAACCTTTATGTAGTCCTATAACACACATCCACACATATGAAAACAGTATGCTACAGTAAATGGATTCATCATTCACACAGCTCATAGCACATCGTGTTAATGGTCAAAAGGTCACGCATGATATCTCCTGATTTGATCTATCCTCCTCTCTCTGTGCTCACAAGTGTTATGGGTCTAAGTATAAACCCAGTCCTCTTTATAAACGCAGTTCCTCCTCTCTACTCTCGCGCTGGTTTAGCTCAGTGGTTACTTCGAACATCAATCCTCCTGTAGGATTCGCTGCTCTCCATCCCACCCAGGGATCGAACCACGGGCGCTGTCCAGCGTTTTCCCTATCTCCCATCCCCGAGTCCTTTAAGAGTCAAACCTCTTAGATGTATATGCTGCCAATCTGTTACAGACTGCATGACAGAAAGTCTTCATTTCAGTGCGCATGTTAACAGGACAGTTATTTAATGAATGTCATCTCTTGCACAGAGTCGTGTTGGCAGCAGGTAAATTGAAGGAGTGTGTCTGTCTCTGCGCTCACACAGCTGCAACAGCTGCCTTAGTAACCTGTATAACACACATTCTCTCTCCTTCTGTCCCTCTGTGTGTTCACAAGTGTTTCTGGGTCTGAATGTAAACCCAGTCCTCTTTATAAACCCAGTCCTGTTTATAAACCCAGTCCTCTTTATAAACTCAGTTTCTCCTCTCTGCTCTCGCGCTGGTTTAGCTCAGTGGTTACTTCGATCATCAACTCTCTCAGAGTTCGCTGTTCTCCATCCCACCAAGGGATCGAACCACGGGCGCTGTCCAGCGTGAACCCTCTTATCATCTCCAAACGGTGCGACCTTTAACTTGAATTAATATCTTATTTAAAAGTGCAGTTATTTCATGAATGGCATTACTAGCACATATCTTTATTTGAGCATCTGATGAACTTATGTTGAAAAACGTATCTTTTGTCATGTTGGCATCATATGAGATAAAGACATCAGGTTTCTCCCTCTTCTGTCTCTGTCCTTTTGCTCAAACAGCTGCAACAGCAGCAACCTGTATAACACACATTCTCTCTGCTTCTGTCCCTCTGTGTGCTCACAAGTGTTTCTGGGTCTGAATGTAAACCCAGTCCTCTTTAGAAACGCAGTCCTCTTTAGAAACCCAGTTTCTCCTCGGTGCTCTCGCGCTGGTTTAGCTCAGTGGTTACTTCGAACATCAATCCTCCTGCAGGATTCGCTGCTCTCCATCCCACCCAGGGATCGAACCACGGGCGCTGTCCAGCGTTTTCCCTCTCTCTCATCCTCGAGTCCTTTATGAGTCTTACTTGTTAGATGTATATGCTGACACTCTGAACATCTTACATACTGCACGACACAACAGCTTTATTTGAACATGTTAACAGGACAGTTATTTAATGAATGGCATCGCTTGCACAGAGTCGTGTTAGCAGCAGGTAAGTTAAAGGTGTGTATCTGTGCTCATACAGCTGCAAGAGCAGCCTCAGAACCTGTGTAACACATATTCTCTCTCTTTTTCTGTCCCTCTGTGTGGTCACAAGTGATTCTGGGTCTGAATGTAAACCCAGTCCTCTTTATAAACCGAGTTCCTCCTCCCTGCTCTCGCGTTGGTTTAGCTCAGTGGTTACTTCGAACAACATTCCTCTTTGCAGGATACGCTGCTCTCCATCCCACCCAGGGATCGAACCACGGGCGCTGTCCAGCGTTTTCACTTCTTTATTATCCCAAGCTGTGCCACGATACCTCCTATTATATCCCCTTTAAAAGTGCAGAATCACTGTTACCACTGATCCAAACTGATCTGGATCAGTTACGGTTCCGTAGACTGGTTCCTCCTCAGCAACATCACTAAGAGACGCACAGCTGCAGAGCTGCAGGGCAGACAGCAGCAGACTTCATAAACTCTGTTTCTGATCAGCACAGCTGCATTGGTTTAGCTCAGCGGTTACTCTGAAAATTGGCACCTCATGGAGGGATTAATGCGCTCCAACCCGTCTAGGGATCGAACCACGGGCACTGTCCAGTGTTTTCCTCTCTGATCCTGAACTGAGTCTTAAAATCTCCACAGAGGAGAAGTCTCTGAACAGAACAACGCGAGATTTGAAGTCTGTCATGAGCAGGTGTGTTAGTTATGAGAAGAAGAGTAACCTGTCTCTACACGATGAGGCATGGGCGATTGTGCCACACAGATCCTAAACTCTGATTGGCTGTTTGTCCTGTCAAAGGCTGGACTCATAAAAAACATCTATGTGTGCTGTGCTTCAGTCTGCTGCTGTAACTGCCTGAGCATTTCACAGAGCACATGTCCTTTAGTTTGAACCTCTGTCAGAACTATTAAAGAGTTTTATATGCAGCCACTCTGTTGTGCATCTCAGACTGACTGCATGACACCTGCAGGACAGCTTCATCTCAGCGCTCTTGTGAAGGTCCGTCTGTGCATAAGTCCATCCTGTATGCTGGACATGTAGATAAAAGAAGACAGACAAATAGTGATAAACTGAGCTTTTCAAAGTAAAAGCCTGCTCTTTTTTTTCCCCTTTTCTGGAGTTAACAGGACAGTTATTTAATAAATGGTATCACTTGCACAGATCTTTATTTGAGCATCTGATGAACAAAAACTTGTAATCAGTAATGTTGGCAGCAGGTAAGTTAAAGGTGTGTTTCTGCTTTTGCTCACACAGCTGCAAGAGCAGCCTCAGAAACCTGTATAACACACATTCTCTCTCTTTCTGTTCTTCTGTGTGCTCACAATTGTTCCTGGTTCTGAAAGTAAACCAAGTCCTGTTTATAAACCCAGTCCTCTTTATAAACCCAGTCCTGTTTATAATCCCAGTCCTCTTTATAAACCCAGTCCTGTTTATAAACCCAGTCCTCTTTATAAACTCAGTTTCTCCTCTCTGCTCTCGCGCTGGTTTAGCTCAGTGGTTACTTCGATCATCAACTCTTTCAGAGTTCGCTGTTCTCTATCCCACCAAGGGATCGAACCACGGGCGCTGTCCAGCGTGAACCCTCTTTTCATCTCCAAACGGTGTGACCTTTAACTTGAATTAATATCTTATTTAAAAGTGCAGTTATTTCATGAATGGCATTACTCGCACATATCTTTATTTGAGCATCTGATGAACTTATGTTGAAAAACGTATCTTTTGTCATGTTGGCATCATATGAGATAAAGACATCAGGTTTCTCCCTCTTCTGTCTCTGTCCTTTTGCTCAAACAGATGCAACAGCAGCAACCTGTATAACACACATTCTCTCTCCTTCTGTCCCTCTGTGTGCTCACAAGTGTTTCTGGGTCTGAATGTAAACCCAGTCCTCTTTAGAAACCCAGTCCTCTTTATAAACGCAGTTCCTCCTCTCTGCTCTTGCGCTGGTTTAGCTCGGTGGTTACTTCGAACATCAATCCTCCTGCAGGATACGCTGCTCTCCATCCCACCCAGGGATCGAACCACGGGCGCTGTCCAGCGTTTTCTCTCTCACTCATCCCCGAGTCCTTTAAGAGTCAAACTCCTTAGATCTATATGCTGCCAGTCTGCTGAGCATCTTGCAGACTGCATGACGCAACAGCTTCAGTTTAACATGTTAACAGGACAGTTATTTAATGAATGTCATCTCTTGCACAGAGTCGTGTTGGCAGCAGGTAAATTGAAGGAGTGTGTCTGTCTCTGCGCTCACACAGCTGCAACAGCTGCCTTAGTAACCTGTATAACACACATTCTCTCTGCTTCTGTCCCTCTGTGTGTTCACAAGTGTTTCTGGGTCTGAATGTTAACCCAGTCCTCTTTAGAAACCCAGTCTTCTTTATAAACCCAGTTCCTCCTCTCTGCTCTCGCGCTGGTTTAGCTCAGTGGTTACTTCGAACATCAATCCTCCTGCAGGATTCGCTGCTCTCCATCCCACCCAGGGATCGAACCACGGGCGCTGTCCAGCGTTTTCCCTCTCACTTATCCCCGAGTCCTTTAAGAGTCTAACTCCTTAGATGTATATGCTGCCAGTCTGCTGAGCATCTTGCAGACTGCATGACGCAACAGCTTCAGTTTAACATGTTAACAGGACAGTTATTTATTACATGCATCACTTGAACAGATCTTTATTTGAGCCTCTGATGAATTTGTGAAAAACTTGTCAAAAGTCATGTTTGCAGCGGGTAAGTTAAAGGACATCAGGTATCTCCCTCTTGTGCCTCACATCCCCTCATATGAAAAAATGATTCTACAATAAATTGGTTCATAATTCCTGTAGCTTATAGCACATCATTTTACTGATCAAAATACATTAAGTTTATGCATGATTCTCCCGATTTGATCTCTCCACCTCTTCCTCTCTCTCTCTGTCTGTCCCTCTGTGCGCTCACAAGTGCTTCTGGGTTTGAATGTAAACCAAGTCCAGTTTATAAACCCAGTTCTCTTTGTGAATCAAGTCCTCTTTAGAAACCCAGTCCTCTTTATAACCCCAGTTCCTCCTCCCTGCTCTTGCGCTGGTTTAGCTCAGTGGTTACTTCGAACAATAATCCTCCTGTAGGATTCTGCTCTCCATCCCACCCAGGGATCGAACCACGGGCGCTGTCCAGCGTTTTCCCTCTCACTCATCCTCGAGTCCTTTATAAGTCTTACTTGTTAGATGTATATGCTGCCACTCTGAACACCTTACATGCTGCACGAAACAACAGCTTCATTTGAACATGTTAACAGGACAGTTATTTAATGAATGGCATCACTTGCACAGTCATGTTGGCAGCAGGTAAGTTAAAGGTGTGTATCCGTGCTAATACAGCTGCAAGAGCAGCATCAGAACCTGTAAAACACTATAACACATACTCTCTCTCTTCTTTCTGTCCTTCTGTGAGCTCACAGGTGATTCTGGGTCTGAATGTAAACCCAGTCCTCTTTATAAACCCAGTTTCTCCGCTTCAATATCACGCTGGTTTAGCTCAGTGGTTACTTCGATCAACAACTCACCTAGAGTTCGCTGCTCCCTATCCCGCCCAGGGATCGAACCACGGGCGCTGTCCAGCGCTTTCCTTCTTTTATATATTTTAACCACAAACTGTGACGCGATACCTTAAACTTTTATTATATATTGTTTAAAAGTGCAGAAACATGTTAAAGCAAGTTTGATTGTTCCCTGCGGCCTGATCAAATTGATCTTGGTTAGAGTTCCGGTTCTGTGGACTCGTTTCTCCTCAGCAGTAAAGTAAGATAACACTTCTGGTAAGCTTTTCAAAGTAAAACCCAAATCATAAAAAAGTCCTTTTGAGAGACACCTCTTGTTTTTACACACAATGCCCTTATTATCATTTTAATTATTATTATGAAGTGTCGTCAGGGACAGTTATTTGGTGCATGGAATCATTTGCATTGCTCTTTATTGGAGTGAAAGAATCACCTGTTTTTAATGTAAACAAGGTCGTTTTCTATAATAACACACATCCCAGGCCTCTCATGATTTCCTGTAGAGAAAAGATCCTGATGACTTCAACAAAGCTGAAGATATATTAATGATGGATAGCTTATGGGCCACCCCAGTCAACCGTCTGTGCACGCCTCTGTTCTGTTGTTATGCACAGACCCACACATTTTCATCTAAAGATTTTGTTTTGTTCATAAAAATAACCATGTTATCCTCCTTTAAGTTTAACAAATGTGTATTATGCAGGTATGAATTCCTATCTTTAGTGGTAAGAAATACAAAATACATCTAGCTCTTCATTTTCTGTGTAACAAAAGGTGTTTTAAAAAATTGGCTTCTGTATTTAGCATAGACTGTAAAAAATATGGACGTAGTATCCGTGACGTCACCCATCTGTTTCTGAACGCTGTTTTGAAGCCAATCTGCACAAGCAGCCATATTGCTTCTGTCGAGCCAGTGTGACGTAAAGAGGTGGGCTTTGAGCCTCCTAGCCAACAGCTGCAGTGTTCCTGCAGGCAGCTGTGTCTCTCATTGGAAGACTAGTAATCTCAATAACTTCGAAATTGCCGAATTAGAAAAAAAATTCATCCCCCTCACAGTGAGAGGACATCGAGAAATTAGCTATTCAGACTACACTCATCTTTTGTACCAGGCTGTAAACATGTTTATTAATGCTGCAAAGATCGTCTTTTCCCCATTCATGTGTATGTGACTTCCAGTACTTCCGGAGCCAGCCTCAAGCGGATCCTCTATGAACTGCAGCTTTTAACACTTTCGCATTGACTCATATTTTTAGACCGCAGGTTGCCGCTTGGTATTTAGGCTAAAGTATGTTTTATTTTGAAAAGCCTCAGCGGAAGTGCTTATTTGACGCTGTGAGATTTGAGCTCCTCTCCGCTGAGTGTTTTCCTCTCCTCCTGCTCAGTTTGAGAAGATATAAAGAGACTTCAGGACCCTGAGGTGTAACGATGATCTGCATACTCCTTGTGGCTGGACACGGGACCGTGTTAGAGACTCAGATCAAGGTGAGAGGCTTTAAACCTGCAGCGGAGAGGAGGAGGACCAGAGGCTGATCAAAGTTCATGTTTGTTGTGGAGTGCAGTCAGGCACCAATCTGCCTTTAAGATGTGTCAGTTTTCTACTTTAACCTCATTTAGCTGAAGTGTTTAACTGTTAGACCTCAAACAGGGACAGATGAACCATCGCGAGAGTCTTCTGAAGAATTCGGCAAACACTCAAACAGCTGTTTTTAAAGAAAGACATATTAATAATCAGCTGTTTATGGACCCTCTTAAAGCTCCTCTGAGTGACTTCCGGTTTAACCCGACCCGTTTTTTAAGCTTTAAAAATAAAACCTTTTCAGAAGTGTCATTCTTTAATGTTTGCTTTTCTAACTCATATAGAATCAAAAATATTAATCTTGTCTTGTTTCCTGTCCTTGTTCTGAATTTATAAATATTATGGCGCATTAAACAGATCAGACTTCTAATTTGACTCACTGCACCGCTACTTCCTTCTCTGTTTGGATGTTATGGGTGATATAATATAGATTATATCGTACAGTATGATATGGTATCACATTAAATCACATTCTAAGTTATCCTGCAATTCCCACCCTCAGTATAAATTGTACATAATTGTTGACATCTGCAGCAAAGAACCAGTTTGTTGTTGCATGCTCCGTCTTTGCTGCTGTGTGCTCAGGTGAAGGAATAAACAGGAAGTGATGCCAACAGGTGAATAAAGAGGCCGGAGTCTGCTGTGGGTCTGGTGAGACTGGAAGAGGAGGTAGAGGTCTGGTTAACTCACTGACTGTCACGGGCAGTGTCTCCCTCTACCATAGACTGTAAATAAAAATGGACAGCATTGCTCCGCCTCTTCCCGTTGTACAGTTCTGAAGCCAAAAAATCCCGCTCCTGGGCGCCGCCATTGTGCAGCCAGAGCCTGTGAAGCCACTGTAATAAGCTCCACCCTACAGCGTAGCATCACAAGACGCTGTGTGTCCTTTGAAGTTTCCCTCTAAGGCGGCTGTGAATCAAAGGAAACCCGGAAGTAAAACCCTGTTTTTTAAACTCTAATAACTAACGAAAAAGAAACTATTCAGAAAAAAGAGGCCTTGGACACGAAACAGTCAAATACTAACTACATATCACCACAGCATACGGATGTGAAAAACAGTACGACGTGTATTTATTTTTTAAAGTTTGACTGCTCCCCCATTCAAATGAATGGAGGAGATGGATTTTTTGACCTATACTGCAGCCAGCCACCAGGGGACAGTCACACTGCTGAAAGCCTCACCACCAGGGCCGTGTCCGGCACGCTTGCTCTCTACCTACAGCTAGGGATGCACCGATCGTACTTTTTAGGTCCCAATACCGATATCAATACCTGGGCTTTGATATCTGCCGATACTGATACTAGCCGATCCGATCCTGGTATTGATTTAACAATCTCTATTCCTTAATGTGAGGATAGAAACATGTTTTGGCAACTTCAGGCTTTTCTGACTTGATGGTTAACTGTACCTGGGTATCCAAGTGCTAAACCAGAGGCTGGAATCCCTTAATTTCAAGGATCCGGAACAATTAAATCCAATAACCTGGCTGTTTTTTCACACTTTGAATCCATTAATAGAAGGTTTCTTCCTTCTTTACAGTCGGCTACAGCTGACATAAACTTCTTCGTGTGTAGAAGAAGAAGAACTCATAGAACTGAGACGAATAGATCTGCCATATGGATCGGCACTATATATCGGCCCCTTGTCACCGATATCCGATCTAGCTTTTTGAGTCCGATCTAGCCGATAAACGATACCAGGACCAGATCGGTGCATCCCTACCTACAGCCATGACACATTTAATAAATCTGCTTGCTTTGACAGTTCAGGGTACTATAAAGCTCTTTATCTATATATTAATCCTGTTTGTTTAATCTCGTCACACTCAGAATGATGACACAGGATTATACAGCCACCTGGCCGGGGTACCAAAGGCTTTACTTCCTGGCATTGGAGGAAAGAAGATCCTGGACTTTTGGTGGGAGACTGTCAACATGTGAGTAAAACTTAGTTTATCTTCAGGTCAGAGATGCAGATATGACCCTCTGCTGTGTTTCATCCTCTCTGGCTCTAAAACGTCCCCTCACTAAGTCAGCTTCCTGTTTCTCCTCCAGGCGGCAGCTGTTCACAGAGGTGTATCTGGTCACAAACGCAGACAAGTGAGTTCTCACTGTCACAGGTCTCAGTCAATGGTGGCCCCAGTGGTCTTGTAACAGTCTCCCTTTCTGTGACACTGAACAGGTATAAGTACTTTGAGCGCTGGGCCACAGCGAACGACTTCCCCGTGGAGAACGTGGTGAATGATGGCAGCACTACTTTGGAGGACCGACTCGGGGCCGTGGCCGACCTGCAGCTGGCCATACGCAGCCGAAGGCTTCAGGACGACATTATGGTGGTAAGTGCAGTTACACGACTCCTCCTTTCAAAGTGCAGTTAACACTTAACTCTGTCTGAAAACAGCTGCTGAGGAAGTTAATCATTGTTTTTATATGTTTTAGAAAACAACTTTAAACATTTAATGTGAAACACTTCACTGTGTCTTCAACCTGCAAGTTGCACTTTAAGATGAACAGAGTCGACTGTTTGTATTTTCACGTTGTTGTATTCAGTGAGGTTCTTTTCCGTGTGTGTATCAGATCGCAGGAGACATGCTGTGTGCAGACCAGAACTTCGACATTGCTCAGGTGATCCGGTTCTTCAGATCTCAGGTGAGATTTACGAGTCTGAGTTAGCAGGCTAAGATGATAACCAGCTTCATGATACTTGATGTCTCTGGGAAGTTAGACTTTCTTGAGCCAGCTTACTCAGAGAAACAAGAACTCACCTCGCAGTACTCCAGACTGCTCAATGAAAACAGTGACTTAGCTTGCAGAACGCTTGCTGGTCTGGTGGATTTGTCTGAGTTAAAGCTCAAGTGTGGTGTTTTCAAAGGTTAAAACAGATCCAACACAGTGTGAGTTCAGCAAACAGTAACACACAGGTTGAAGTGAACAGACACGCTCATGTTCAGAGAGCTAAAACGGCTGCTTTTAGTAATGGAGTCCGGTGTATTCAAGGCTGAAGATGAAACAGCATTAAATGTAAATGCGCTGAATCGCCCTTTAAGTCACTTCACAGCAAAATACAAGAAATGCTCGTTGCACACAGAAGATAAATGCTTACACACACTCGTGTTGTTTTCAGCCTGGAGAGCTGATCATTTACTACGAGCTGGAGGAGAGTGAGAAAAGCAGCTCCAGAGGCATCGTGGAGGTCTGCCCTGAGACCCACAGGTAAGTGAAGCAGCTAATCCTCTAACTCACAGAGCAGCTGTGACACTTTTGTACACTTTGCTCTGTTGTTTGTAATCTTGAGTCTCCTTCTGGGTCAGGATTACCCGCTTCGTGGAGAAACCTCAGGATGGGCTGACGGCGTCCCGGCTGGCCAGCGTGGTGTTTTACTGCATCAGGAGCAACACACTGTCCTACCTGTCTGACTTCCTCAACCTGCAGCCTCGAGCCAGGGACAGGACCTTCGGACAGCTCTGGGTTTGTCAGTGCTTCATGAATATGTGTGTTAGACGCAGTTAAAGCTTCTCACAGTGGTTCACTTTCAACCCTTTGTGTTTATTCTTCTTATGTTGTGATTGCTGAGCTGTGATGACTAAGCTCTACACCTGTTTACTCTCATATCATTAGTGTTTATTAAATAGATAACCGCTCACCTTTATGACTCTTGTCTCTGCAGGAGTGGCTCATTAATGAGAAACAGCTGGACGTGTTCGGGATGAAGCTTCCCACCGGCTTCCAGCTCATCGGACAAGTGGTTTGTGTCCTAAACTTCCTTTAAAAACTTTGATTTACAAATAGAGAGAGGAGGACTGAACACTGGCACAATAAATCCTACACTTAGTTTGCTTATTTTACATCAAAATGAATACAGATCATTCATAACATACCTTTAAAAGAGACTACATTGATTTATCTCTGCAGTCCTGACATTACCGGACTCATCATGTGAAGTAAAATAAGATAAGAATGGACATAAAGAACGTCAGGTATCGTTCCATCTCCTCTTTATAACTTGGCGCCCAAATCACCTGAAACATGATCACCTCAAACTCTCTGTTATCACGTTGATCTCTGATGAGTCCAGCTCCTTTAGTGTGAAATTGATCCTCTGAGATTTTGGTGTTAGGGAGCTTTAATATGGTGATATGCAGATGTTGCTGATCATTTCATCCGTCATCCGTATGTGACATCATTTTACTTTAACTCAGGAAATCACACACCAAAGTTTGCACTAAACTCCCCTAGTTATTGGTCCTATTTTTTATCTGAATTACCAGGTTGAGGGATTCTTTTTTCAGATTAATCTGACATAAACAGAGCCTAACAAAAAAAAGGGTTGTGTCAAGATTTGTACTCTGGGTTTACAAATCAGCGTGCACAGGTTATAATCCATTCCCCCAGATTTATAAATCAATTACAAAACCCTTCCAAAAGTTGCAAGCTAGAGAGCTGTGGTTATAATATATATGTTTTTAGCTGACACCAGAGGAGCTCTGTAGAAATAGGGATAATTATGAACGTATGAATGCAGACTCTGCTCCATCATATGAGAGGAAACTTAAAAGTAGAGTTTCACACCACAAAGTCATCAGGAAAAAGTTTATTGCAGCTTTAAATCAAGTGTGAAGTAGGTTAATTTCCTCCTCTGGTTTTATACAGTCAGATGTCTCTTAGTCACCGTTGGAGTCGCCCCCTGCTGGCTAGAGAAGTCAGCAGTACATCCACAGAGTGGATCTGGATTTAAGGACTCCTTGGTCATCTTTGATTTCGTTCACTCTGATAACACTCCTCTCCTCCACATAACCAGGGTCTGTCAGACTACACAAAGTGGCTCACCCACTACTCCACCAAGCAGCAGGACAACCCCGCCAAACCGATCACATGCCGATCATACGCTCGGTAAGAAACCGCAGACTGACCTCTCCCTCCTTCATAACTCAGAATAAAAACTCTGACTGTGAGTGGAGTCTGAGCTCTGATTTCCCAACGTGTGATGACTCACAGGGTGGGACTGATGGGAAATCCCTCCGATGGCTTCAACGGGAAAACCATCGCCATGTCCATCTCCAACTTTTGGGCTGAGGTCACTCTGGTGGAGAGCCAGACTCTGGTAACACACTGATGAGATGAAGCAACTTAAGCCCTGAATTTACGGTAAAGAGTCATGTGACTGTTTCTCTGACTCTGCAGGTTCTGGTCCCTCATCCTCTCAACGACCCCACAGAGTTTGGAAGCTTGCAGGATCTGTTCTGCATCAGCAGGAAGGAAGGGTGTGTACCACTAACTGTGTGTAAAGAGGGACGATGTCTCCAGCTCCTTCTGTTTTACAAAAGTGAAGCAAAGAATAACCTGAGACAGAGCGGACATGTTGCTCATTTAGAGAAAGAAGCTGTGATATCTATGAGGGCTCTTGAGGGTCTTTAAAAACAATTAAAGGTCATAAAATGTCTGAAAAACAAACACTGGGACAAATATCAGCATGCTAACTAACTTCACAGACAGAAATCATAACTGAAAAACATTTCTTTGGCATGTATTTGGATTTTAAAGTTTGACTCAAGTCCTATCTGTTTACATGGAGGAGGCTGGCTATATGACCTATACCACATTCAGTCAGCAGGGGGAGCTCCAACTGTTCTGGCTTCACTTTTTGGAGGTGTCATGAGGTCCATCTTTTTATACATACTATTAATTAAAGTTCTTTTCATGATCCAATGCAGGTACCTGGGAGGTCTACGTCTGCTGCAGGCCACCTGCAAGAAGTTCTACCAGTTCTGCTCCAAACAAGGGTGAGAGAAGAAACTGGTCAAATAGTCAAAATATGAAAGTTCAGAGTCAGCTTGAGTAGATTTTTTGGTCTCATGTAGACAAAACTTTTCATTACATTAATTATATATCGACAAAAAATGTAACTCATAATGCTACAGATAGAAAATGTGTGTCTGTTCGCAGTATTGCTCTGACGAAGCAGAACTTCACGCTGAAGTACGACACCAACATCCCTCGTCAAGTGGTGAGGATCCTCTCAAACACTCTTCCCTCATAAATATTAAAATCACACCGTCAGACGCTTTAATGATGACGTATTCTGTCTCTGTTTTCATGCAGGGCCTCGCTGGAAGCAGGTACAAGCTTTAGGATTTCTTGTCTGTATAACTACATTTGTATTTGTTCTGTCAGCAGAAAATTATAGTGTTTACAACCATCTTTTCTCCACAGCGCCATCGTCTCAGCCACCCTGAAGTGTCTGATGAAGTTCTACAACATCACGGACAATGTGAGAGCTGAAGATGTTTGTCTGTTTTCTGTTTTTTAAACCTCAAACTCCAGTCAGTCGTAGAAACTTTATCATTATAAAATAACAGACAGCACTCCAGAGTCAGTGAAGTGCAATCAAGCTGGAATCTCCTGTGTTTAAGTGCACAAACTGCAGTTACTCAAGTGTCCACTTGAGGCTGGCACCAAAAAACAAGGAAAGCTCATCAGGTCCTATATAAAAAAAACATTTATAGGAGAGTTAAACATGTTTACATTCTTGTTCAAGATATCATGGGGTGGGTTAATTTATAACTTCTCTGTTTTGATAAATTGAAGCTACTAATAATTTGCATGATTGGGGGCGTGGTTTATTTGACTGACAGGAGGATGCTTGTAGCTGTTTGCCTGGAGGCTTTTAGATCCTTCTATTTAAACCAACTACAGTAAATGAAGGTAAGAATTCAGACTAACCTGCCCCGTCTGATCCTGTTCATGTTTTTAAATTTCCTCCAGGATCTCCCAAAGCCGATCCGAGCTAACTTCATCCTGAACGTGGAGACGGATGAGCTTTTCATCACTGCTGGCCTGCAGGACAGAGTCGTTCAGGTAACAGAGTCGAGGACCAGAGTCTGCACCACCTGACACTTCTCATTGATTGAACAGCCTCTGTAACTGGACCTGTCTGTCCCTCTGTCTGCAGGTCTATGAAGGATTAGTCTACATGGATTTCAGCAAGAAACTGATGGAGGAGCAGGGATACGGTATCTTAGTCTCGGTGTCTCTTAGTCTTCTGAGCAGATGATGACAGAAACCAGTCTGTTAAAGCGTCTGTTTGTCTTTCAGGAGACTATGTTTTAATGGACATGAGCGAGCTCCCGGCCTTCTGGTTGGCTTACCTGAGCGACCCCAGCGACTCCGGACGCATCCACAGCAACATCAGACAGCGCTGGCTCAACGGTACGTCTTCACTTCAAACATTACACTGGATCTCATGTGATTCCTCAGGTCGACTGGAATGTCTCCAGAAACCTGAGAGGTCCTGATCTGATGTTTGCAGAATGATGAAGATGAGTCTTAGTTTTGTTAGGCTTGTTATTGAGATCCTTCCTTGTGAGGAACTCTCAGTTTGTCTTGATTTTGGCACCCTCTTGTGGACAAAGCAGCACTTTGAATCCCTCCAGATTTTGTCCTGTTCATGTTTAAGTAGTTTTAATAAAGAACCTCTCATCCTGTTGTCTTTTAACGGTTAAATGTTTGGTATTAAATTCATTCTGTTTGATTGAAGTTTGAAAACTCCTCACAGGAGCTTTAATTAATATTATATTGGTGGTTTGTTGATCTTCACTGATGTTTCTCCGTCTCTCCACAGGAGAGCCTCTGGTGGTTGAAGCAATGAAGACTTTTGCTGATCTCACAGATCAAGCCAGGTCAGTTAAGGTTCTAAAAAACAACAGCTAGTCCAAAATTAATGCAAAATATAGCAGTGGATGAAATAAACTAGAGCTAATGAGATGTAATGTTTTTAGTTAATTAGTGTGTGACCTCTTGGTTTCTAGGTCCACTTCTATCATGAGGTCTGTGGTTAAAGAGCCCTGTGCAGGGTTTATTATCTGCATTTTTCTGATGAAATCATTCAGAGTTTCGTCTTTGTGGTGATTAAGAAGTCGTAAAACGTTGAGGAATAACTTAGACAATGACTGAAAATGTCGTCCCCTCAGGACGGCTCTACGGGACAAAGACTGGAGCCGCCTGGCACAGCTGATGGATCAGAACTTTGAGCTGAGGAGGTAAACATTTCATTTTTATATGAGGCACTTATAAACTAGTTACTGCCACAGCTGAAGCACTGACATGTCTCACAGGTCCGTGTACAGTGATGACTGTCTGGGTCCTGGGAACCTGAAGATGGCTCAGCTGGCGAGGCAGGTAGGTGCTAAAAGTGTCCACGACCTGCTAACAGCAGAGCAGGTTTTATTTACTCTCTCCAGTCTCCATCTGTCGGTGAATCATAAGTCCTTATGTTGATATTAAGACACCAGCGAGGGAAGCATGAGTACAGGTTAAGATGCTTGGAGTGAACCCTGTGTGTGTTCCTCTGTTTTGCTTCTTGAAGTTTGGCTCAGCGGTGAAGTTACCGGGCAGCGGAGGAGCCGTGGTGGGTCTGTGTCTGGATAATGACAGATTGGTAAGACGGCACAAGATGTTTTAATACCTCAAGACCTGCATCAACATCAACATCAGCATCTTTTTACTCAATTCAAACAATCTATTCTGTGAAAGTCAGTGCTTATCAATCCTTTTGAGTCACAACCTCCAAGAGTAACATCAGATGTAGCCAAAATGATCTCCAGACCTTCATCGGTTAAGAGGCACCGGTCTAGGTAATAGAAATGATCAGGGGCGTGTATCATGAAGCATCAAGTATGGGAGTATTTAAAGGACTTAAAAAGAAGGTTTTTATTTAAAGTCTTGATTTAAAATACTGAAAGAAATGTTAGTAAACTCCTCTTTGCTCTTGGATTTTCATGAATACTTATGTTTGCATTATTTTGATGTCAAAATGTGTCTTATAAAAGTAATTTTGAGTTTTTTAAATTCTAAAGATGTGCTTAATGCCCTGCTGTCTGATGCAGTCTGTGTTTTGTCCACTAGGTGGAGATGAGGCAAGCTTTCCAGGAGGCAGGTTGTGTGTTCTGTGTCATCACGCCGTACATCCCATCTGCCAGCACGGTCAGCGGCCAACACTGACTTCACATCTCTGCAGGACCCGGTCAGGCTACTCGAGGACACGAGGACGATCCACAAAGACTCTCAGGGTCATCACAGAAGTTAAAACTACAGAGGACCTCAAAGTGAAGAGTGATGTGAAATCATGAAGGAGGCATAAAAACTATCAGGTTTGCTGCAGGAATGAAAGTTAAAACATGATTTAGCCAAATAATGTGAAGTCTAAAACACAAGGGTCTATACATTTCAGTGATCTGCTGCAGATTATAAAAGATTAAGGACATTTTAGTCCTGTGAATACGTATCAAGATTTTATAATTTATCATTTATAACAATCTTAAAACATTTTTAACAAGTAATTGTGTAGTTTATATAGATGTTAACCTTCCTGTGTTGTATAATGAGTCCACACAATTCAATTGTTTGTTCAAGATTCAGGACGTTTATAATCTTGTGAGGTGTAACGTACCAAAACTGTGCAATTTACATTTCATAATAATACAAAATTACATTTTTAACAATTATTGTATAATTTATATATACTAATTGTTTTGTATGATTCATGTATTTTTTTATTTAAACACACATTTTAAATCTTTTTAGAAACTTTTGTAGAAATAATTTAATAAAAAAACATATAAGAAAACCTTTTTTGTTATAATGACAGTATTGACTGAATATTTATGTTGCATGATAGCATTTATATTAACCTTACTCTGAAACATTTCCATTCTGTGTTATTTAGAGCAGATATACATTATTTGTTAGATAAGTAATGTTACTTGAATTGTGAACTATATTTTGTTGAATATTCCCAGATTGAGCTTAATGTTTGATCATGCTACAGCTAGCGCTCACATAAAAAACAAACAAGATGATAGTGTGTGAGAACCTGGGTTACATACTCTATATCAGGGGTTCCCAAACTTTTCAGCCCGCGACCCCCAAAATAAAGGTGCCAAAGTCTTGTGACCCCCACTGTCCCTCAAAGTGATTTAATGAGGCTTCATTTAGCTGGTCTACAGAACATTAACCTACCTATATGAGCATGTGTCTGTGTTTCCTGTGCTGTTATGAATTAACCTGCGGCTACTGATGCTTTTGATAATTAACTGTTCACTAACCCTAAACTTAGGAGTCATCTGGAAACACAGAAAGGCAGAAAACTCATTACATTTTCTATTTTCAAGGTTTTATTTCAGTTACTATTCTGTGGATATTTTTTACTATCATGTGTAAAATGTTCCTTTTTTAGATAACTTCACAAAACATAAACATTCCGGAAGACATCTCACACCCCCCATTAGTGTTTCGCGACCCCCCAAGTGGTCCTGACCCACACTTTGGAAACCCCTGCTCTATGTTGATTGGTCAGTACTCCATAGCAACAGTCTGCTATCTCTTGGTGGTAGACCGTTGCTATGAAGAAGAATTCTGGTTAAAAGAGAACAAAACGAGATGTTAGAACTAGAGGTCATGACATTTACAAATAGAGGATGGCTCATGAGGAAAACACCTTAAAGATCAGAACACATGAGGAGGACTGAGACGTGGAACAGAGAGTGTCACAGAGTCTGAGTGACGCAGCAGGAAAGAAATCATCACATAAATATATTTTTACACTTGGAGCTGATTTTAATTTATTACACTGGGGAACTGAAATGGGCAGAGCTAACCTCTGTTAGGAAATATGAAATGTCTCCAGGTCCTGCTTTCATAATCCAGTGACCCTGTCCCCACCCCCTCTAACTCTGCTCTATTATCCTGTGCTCTGGATCCTGGTCTCTGTCAGTCTATGGTCTCTGTACTGTACACCCTCAGTGAGCACATCTAATTTGCTGGTTCCTCGGGTGGGCGGAGCAGCAGCAGAACTCTGCCCGGCCGCACAGCGCTGCTCTCGGCTCAGCCTCGCGCAGGTCCCGGTCCCTCTCTGGTCCCTCTCCATTCATGCGGACCCGGCTGGAGATTTGGTGGTCGACTGTAGCCGGTGTGTGAGTGGACCATGGCTGCTAAAGAGGACCTCTACAGTAAAATCCTTCCTCGGAGGCTCCGGCAGAACCGGCCGGGCTCAGTGAAGACCGGATCCTCCAACCTGGACGTGCTGTTATCTATGGGCTTCCCCAGACCCAGAGCGTGAGTAGTCCGACCTGAACCGTGTGTGTGTGGCTCTGTGTATGTGTGTGTTTGTGTGTGAGGGGACTAAGGGGTCAGTTTTCTGTCTGGGGGTCGAACAGGGATCGGACAGGGACCTGGTCTTTGACGGTCAGGTCGAACGCAGCATCCCGGCGCGTTCACGTGGAGACCGGATAATCGGAGAGAAGAGTGAATGAGAATCAAATGAATCACTTAAAGTGTGAAAGTCACATAAGGAGATAATAATGCTTTTATTACCGAGCTGCTCCGTCAGTGAAGCCTCTCCGCGTGCTACAAGCTTTGACTTGTGATATTAAAACCCTGTAAAATGAAGATCAATGATATAATGAATTCATTCTGTGTTTAAGGCAAGTGAAGGTTACATTAAACCAGATTATAAATCAGGGGTTCCCAAAGTGTGGGTCGGGATCCCCTGGGGGGTCACGAGACACAACTGTGGGGTCGTGAGATGTCTTCCAAAATGTTTTTTTTTTTTCTAAAATTACTAAATTTGACCCATTAGAGTAAAAAATATCAACAAAAATAGAGTTTTCTGCCTTTCTTGTTACCAGATGACTCCTAAGTTTAGAGTTAGTGAACAGTTAATTATCAAAAGCATCAGTAGCAGCAGGTTAATTCATAACGGCACAGGAAACACAGACACATGCTCATATAGGTAGGGTCATTTTCTGAACAAATGAAGCCATATTAAATCACTTTGAGGGACAGTGGGGGTTGCAAGTCTTCGGCAACTATATTTTGGGGGTCTGAAAAGCTTGGGAACCCCAGATTATAAATGTCCATGTGCGTGTCCGGACTTTTTGACTTGGGTGGCCCAACTGGAGTACTGACTTATTCAGGGTGGAAAATGGCATGAATGAATGAATGGATGATGGATAGGCTATAATATCTGTGTGCACTAGTCATGTCTACTGTTCTTATAACACTGAAATATTACGCAGATTATAAATTCCATTGCAAAAAAAAAGGAACTCCTAAAAGTAATACACCAAGTTAATATCCTAAACATGACATTTTAAGTCTCAAAAGGAAGATCATCGATCAAATTCACAATTTAGAGTACGCTATCTATCAAGCATGAATTAATGGGCTATGATTCTATACTGATGAACTGATGGTTCTAGCTCTGCTGGGGTTAGCCACACCGTGAACTAGGCTCTGTGATCCTGTGATATATATATGTTTTCTTTTCTTTCTTTTTTAGAGTTATATTTGGGGCTTTTTTTGCCTTTATTTGATAGGACAGCTGAAGAGAGACCAGAAATGAGGGGAGTAGAGAGTGGGGGAAGACATGCAGCAAATGGTCGTGGTCGGGAGTCGATCCAGGGCCCCAATAAATATGTTTTCTGGGTGTTTTCTTACCTTCATAAGAGTCAGTTATTCAGGGTTTAAATATTCACTTAAAGGACCAGGATAAGTCGCTATGGAACATCCTTAGTTTAATTTCCAGCCGTCACTGGAGGTTAACAGTATTAAGCTGTGTTAGAATAACTCAGGATAACAGCTGGGCTAGTGTTTGAGTCAGATTCTCGAGGAGCTGTCATTCACCGACTTTTCATAAACAGGAGTCATGAAGTCATGACTGTGTGTGTGTGTGTGTGTGTGTGTGTGTGTGTGTGTGTGTGTGTGTGTGTGTGTGTGTGTGTGTGTGTGTGTGTGTGTGTGTGTGTGTGTGTGTGTGGAGGGGCGTTGTCATATGGTTCACCCTGTGTCCTCTGCTCTCAGTGAATGAAAGGACTGTCTTTGACTTAACTGGATCATTGAGTTCACATCCAGGCGCTCAGCGTAAACACAACACCCCTGAACTCTGTAAAAGCTCCCGTCTTGAAGCTGCTTTAACTCACAGTCAGTGGTGAACGCTGCAATACGACGGTTAACTTCTGATGTTTGCCCATTGCTCTGTGTGTTCTCTTTTAAAATGTGCATGTGTGACTGATCACAGAGAGGTAGACAGGAAGGAGAAGTTGCTGCAATAACGTGCTGAAGAGAGCGAGCTGTGCCGGCACAGTTGTTCATGGGCTGGAGGTCTGTGGTGTCAGAGCTGACCTCCGAGTCTCAGTTTGTGAGTCAGTCTGTGAATCAGTCTGTGAATCAGTCTGTAGACCTTTTCACACATGGACTTCTCAGGGCGGCCTGCCTCTGAATTTCCCGTTTTCTCTCTACATAAAAAAAGACTCTACAGAAGTCACAGTGCAATCTCTGCAAGAGATCCAAGATGGCAGGAGGAGCAGAGTCTGATGCAGTTATGACATTTTATGCCTTTTCATCAATGTAGTGTTTCCAATGTGAAGACGATACCTGGACAGGTCGCACAATTTAACTCTGACCCTTTTTACATCTTTCTTTAATTTGATCTGTCTCCACATTCAGTGAATTAAATGATGCAGCCCCTGACACATGCTCTGCTGCAGGTGATCAGAGAGAGAGGAGTTAGTTTATGTTTTAAAGTTATCAGTTACCGTCGGTATCATTCTGCACTCTAGTTTTGGATTTCTGCAGAATGCTTCATCATTAAACAGAAATGGATGAGTGGGACAGGATTCCAGGAAAGTAAAGAACAATAATAATCATGACGATAATGATATTAAAACGCCCTCCTGTAAATACACTGATGCTATAACAGCCAGCTTAAAAGCTTATAGGTATGTCTGTGATAGTGCACATACTTTACCTGATGAATGAGGTCAGTTTTATCTGGTGATTTAACCTTTGACCCCAAAAACTTGGTTATAAGAGGGACATGTTGCAAACACAAGGATCGTGTAAAATAGAAGAAGCAGATAGAAACTGTGACAAGCCGATACACACTCTTAAAGATTTGTACTTGTATTGCACTTCACGTTGTGATGCTCACATTAGATAATTAATCACATTGTGCAGGCCTGATGTTAACTGCACTCGATGTGCACACGTCTGTCTTCTCTTTTGTGTCATTTCTAATGAAGGGTTTAACTCTCAGACACTTTTAGTTTTTTGCACTTTTGAATCAGTGTTTAGCAAAATAAAAAATAAGAGCAGAGTATTTCTCACTTTTAAAAATGTTTGAGGTGAACTGCAGAGATAAAAAGAGGATTTTCTCCCCTTGCTTACACGGGCCAATCAGAACAGAGAAAAAGAATCAGTTTTATATCAGAGAAAGTGTTTACATCTTTTTTTGGTCTTAGTGATTTGATGTCTGGATGTTCTCTTCCTTTCCTTCAGCTCATTCTCTTAACCTCGGAAGAGTTTCCGCCCCTTTCACCCAGACAGATGTCACACGTCAAGAGTGTTTGTGTGCGTTAGAGTTATCCAGCGTGTTTGTGTCAGAGGAAGTGTGCTGTGGTTTGCTGAATGGACACACAGCAGATGATGATCGGGCCCCAGGCAGGCCGGGGTTTGGCCTGGAGCACACTCCCTCTGGGAGGCCACAGCCTCTTTTATATCAGCCTGCAACTGCTTGGCCTTGACTCCTGAGCTTATTAGCTCCCTTTCTCTGTCTGTCTTTCTGCATCTCGTTTCTATCTCCAGAGATTGACCCAGTAAAATTCCAATCCAAGCTGAGGTGAGCTGGTTATGCTGTAAAAGGATCATTTCTGTGGAAGGAGATTACATTTATCTGCTGTTTCGTGTCACGCCATTATTTTCATCCGGGGGATATCAGCGTTCTCACAAAAGAGGGAACGATCATCAAAACTTTAACACTTTGTAATACAAACTATATAAATCTTCTGTCAGATTTTCAACCCAAAACTTCAAGAGCAAAAGAAAGAGCAGTGATGAAGTGATGAAGATGAAATAAAGAGAGCGAGTGCAGCGGATGAAAACAAAGAGATGAAACAGAGGAATAAAACATCATTATCTGATTGTTTCACAGCAGAGAGGCTCTGAGGAACTTAAACAAACATGCAGAGAGGAGCTGGAGGTTTTAAATAAGCAGCTGCCCCCTGTGTGTCTCTCTGCTCTGCCCTCAGTCACACCTGCCACTCCACACAGCCGCTCCACAAACAGCTCCCATGCACTCGTCCGCAAATGCCAACGTTTGTCGAGTTCCTTTGTGTCTCATAAAGATGCACGAGGTTCATCACTGTCTGCTGCAGATGAGAGAGACAGCAAAGTCACCTGCTGCTCCCCTCATTTTTATTTAGTCTTGACCTGAAGAGTACTTACTGTGAGCTTCACATCCCTGCTACTACCATGCACTGTGCAGAGATCCGATCACACACACCTCTCACGTCTAATGGAGCCTTTGTTTCTGTTTACAGATTTTAAATGAGTTGATTTAGTTTCGGTGATTTTTTAGTGCCAGCGTTTGTAAAGGGAACATTAGAAACAAGACTTCTCCAAGTTCTGGATGTCTTCTTTTTTTTGTTGAAGTGAAATCAAAAGAAGATTTGTATTCATTCATATTTTACTAGCACTGAATCAAAGTTTAAAATTCTGGTATCTTCACAATCCTAAAAGAGAGCAGACACCCTGCAGCTTTAAATAATGAACCACTTCATATCATGGTACGACAATATCCCCTGCTTCTTCCTATTTTATTCTTTTCAACTCAAAGTCGGCTTTTTTCATACGTTAACACCAATATTTACATCTGGGTAGTGTAAATTATAAACTATTACTCTCTATGGAGTATATTTTATATTGAACAGTTTTGTTTTCATTTTCTGATCAGATTCATTTACATTCATTATTTGATGCTTAAAAAAGGGGGCGGGGCATCATGATTGACAGCTGTTTTTGACCTGTGATTGGTTGGTAGGGTTAAAGCAGGGGTTCCCAAACTGCTGCCCGTGACCCCCAAAATATAGGTGCCTGCAAAGACTCGCGACCCCAACTGTCCCTCGTAGTGATTTAATGTGGCTTCATTTAGCTGGTCTGCAGAAAAGTAGCCTACCTATGTGAGCATGTGTCTGTGTTTCCTGCATCGTTATGAATTAACCTGCAGCTACTGATTCTTTTGATAATCAGAAAACTCATTACATTCATCTCATCTATTTTCAAGGTTATATTTCTAAAAAAGCTACTAGTTTTGTTGATATTTTTTTACTATAATGGGTAAAGTGTACTATTTTTAGATATCTTAAAAAAAAAAAAACCTTTAAGGAAGACATCTGACGACCCCCCAGGGGTTCCTGACCAACACTTTACACACCTGGGTTAAAGGGACAGGATCTCTGCACTGGCATGTCTGCTCTATTTTGGCTTCACTCTTGTAGGATGTGAATGTAGACACACCATCTATCATTTTTACAGTCTGTAGTTGACACATTAATTTTCACTCTGCTCTGAATTACATGTTTTATGCAAAACGTTTGCCATCATTGGGTACGAACAGTTTGTCACACTTCTAAAAATCAAATCTGCCTCCTTTCCAAGGTTACATTTCAGTCCCCAGAGCATTTAGGTCCATTGTTTTCAACCTTTGTCTATTGTTGTCCCCCAGGGGAATGTAAAAGTCACCGTAAGTTCCACACTGTGAGGGCACTAATATGTACCCTTGTTGAGTGGTACAGTGGGGGAACTTAAAGGTACAAATATAACACATAATTTCCTTCAGTGTGCCCCCACATGCCTTCATATCTCCTTCATCTTCTTCCATGAAACAAACACACTGAACTAAACTGAGAGATAGATTTTAATGATCACTATTGAGAGAAAAGGATGAGTAATAGCTGCAGAGCTTCTGTCCATCCACCTGAGGTTAAATCACTCTGAAACAGTATCGATTGTGCACATTATTCTTCCCTCAGGGGAGAGACAGATTCCTGTAAGTCACAGGGTGCATCTCTTGGACTCAGTAAATGACAGTCCGCTGCCTTCAGCCTGCTCTCAGAGAAGTGATCAATTAGCCATAAAACGCACAGTCATGCTGGTGTTTACTAGAAACCCTGCCTGAGCTGCTTAAACATCTCTGCGTGCAGAGACGGATCGACTTGAGAGACCACTTAGTATCAAATGAAGGTAAAAAGAGGTTTCTGCTCTGTGAGACAATAAATTAGTCATCATGAGACATCACAAAGTGAAAAAAGGAAGGCGCCGCTATCTCTGTTCAAATAACATGATCTGTATTTCTCACAGGGAACAATGGACCTCACTATTTCCCTCTACAGTTCAGTGTTTTTATGTCCCCTCATGCATCTAAGATGTATTTAAATTGTAGTCCTTGATGAAGAGAACAGACGAGTACACATAGATAGAGATAGTGTTAAGGATAGTGAAGCCTGACCGCTGTGTTTAGGAGTAAAGATGCAAAGATTCTTTGACGTTGTTAAAACCGATGCAAATCGATCAGGAAAGGACAGGAGGACAAAAAACAATGACGGCTGATGCAGCTCCAGTGTGTTTTAAAGCTTCTTGAGTCTGGGATCATTTCACCCTCTGTAAAGCAAACCCCACTTATCATGTGTGCATGTTGGTAACGTGCAAGCGTTTGAAGAGACGCCTCTCTCTTTTAGACATCAACTGTGACTTTAAACCAACAGTCCAAATATAGAGCCACACTTTCAGTCCCTCACCTTAAAACCTTTCCCCTAGAGTACTTCATCTCTGTGGTGGCTTGGACTGTATCTGCAGTTAATGGCTGCTGTCACAATGCTCTAAAGCTCTACTACCTGGATGTAAACAAGTTCAGGTGATAGATGTCGTCTCGTAGTGTGGCGTGGTTTGTCAGTATGTTGATTTAGTAAATGGAGATTAAGTTGTATGTAGGCTGTGTCTGGTTAAACTGATATATAACCACTCCACCAGAACAATGAGGACAGGCATGTAAAAGACTGAAGGCTGGTGGTGATAGATCTGCTGGCCTTAGCCACACTCTGTAAACCACTTTGGCATAGTTCACCTGCAGACTCTGTGGTCTGTGTTTAGCCGTGTTGAATAAATCTAACACTAACACAAGTTATCTTCAAAGCCAGGACATGAATTGAGATTTTTAAAGGCTTGTTTTGAGTCTAAAAGAGTCATGTTAGATTTAAAAGTGGATAGTGGAACTAGGGCCATGAGGAAATTGCTCAATTTATTATCATATGATTGGTCAATTGATTGTTCAATAATCAAAGACTAGTCAAGTATTAGGATAGATGTTTGTTGCAGCCTGACTATGAAGCGACGAAGGGATGAGTTTGGTTTGTCTTCTTTTTTTAACTCGGCGCCATCAGCAGTGAAACAAACGAGAACAAGGATCCGACTGAGCAGAGGAAGCTTTCCAGCGTGTGCAGCCTGCTGTCTTTGTACCCACAGCTGTCTTATTAAAGTGATGGGATCTGTATCTGCAGAGAAAAAGTTTCTTCTTCTTCATAATTTAGTTTGGCTCTGAGTGTTTGATTCTCCGTCAGCTCTTCCCTTCCCTCACAAGAGTTATCCCGGAAATGTTTCATAACTTAACAAAGCACGCCTGAGAGCGCTTTCTGAGCGGCTCAAATTAAACTGAGTGTCTCTGCACTTTTCTCTCACTTGAACTTTTTGTTGACAGACTTGTAACCTGTGTGATATCTGCGGTGTTATTTCAGGTCGACAGCTGTGTGTTCAGTCAGTTTATGAAGTAAGACGTGAGCTCTTTCATCTGGACGCCCACTCACTTCCTGTGTAGATAAAGTGTTTCTATGATTGCTGCTCTTCCAAAATTTCAACTTGTGAATCTTCTTGTTGGAGTCAAAAACGGTGAATCAGATCCACAGCCGATGTATTTGCATTTCCAGTGCCACATTTGCACTTCACGTTCTCATTGCTGATGAAGTGTTTTCTCTCCCGTTTCACAACAGCTGTCTGCATAGGAAGCGTACTTTTGTGTGGCTCAGCTCGAGGGTTTGCATATTTGCTGATTTGAAGGAGGAAAGGAAAATGCCTACATACAGTTTGTGGGTTTAAGTCTGCTACATCAGTGAGAGCTGCATACAGTACAGAGCATGGCAGCTATGGGAACCCTGAAGTGTGGTGCAGTTGGTAACTCTCATGAATTATTGAGTCATTCCCTTGTTTTTTATCAGCAAGTATCTTTGAAATGCAGATGAATATCAGCTCATTGGTCTTTCACTCTGACTTTACAAACTGCTTCATCTCTGGGACTGTGGTGATATGAGGAATATATGCTGTGTGCTTTTATGTTGTTCAATATTATGAAGTGTGTTAAACTAATATTACAGAGTGCATATTAGCTTCAGTTCCTGCACAGTACCCTGTTTGCTAAATCCCCCTCATGGATCCAAAATAAACACAGAGAGTGGTTTTTTGTTTTTTTTAAATCTGAGGGTAGCTGTTAGCTTTAGCTTCTTCTGACTGCATGAAAATGGTGTGAAAGCATGTCCATTATTCTCCCGACCTCCATCCAACAGGTAAAATGTCACCGTGCTGAGCAGTGTAGAGCGTATAAACATGTTTTCCCATTGGTCTCCAAAGAGGCCGCCATATTTGAAATTCTGACTCCAACTGACTTCTGACTTAGCTTGAAACTGGCGAAGAGGTGGAGCCAAAGTGGGCCTCAAGTTGCATAGTTAAGAGCTATGGGGCTTCTTTGGTTCTTGGAGCCAGCCTCATGTGGACACTTGAGGAACTGCAGCTGTTTTGCTCCTCTGCTGTGACTTCCTTTTTCTCTTACTACACTCAAAGAAATAATGTGTTGGGTGAACCAAATAAAATCATGGAAACAAGTTCCAGCTTATTAAAATTCTTTCATTTAGCTAGACAAAATTTTGTTGAACCAACTAATTGTAAATATGTTGAGTGAACACAAAGTATTGACGTTATCATTACTTATTTGACAATGTTTGGGTCCAACTTAATTTATAAAGGTTGTTTCAACATATTTACTAAGGTAGGATCTGACTTCATTGTCTTTGGTCACAATATCTTGTATATTATGATAACAGATAGCTTTTTTATTTGTTTTTGTAAGTTATATTTTTGGGCTTTTTTGCCTTCATTGACAGGGCAGCTGAAGAGAGACAGGAAACGTGGGGAGTAGAGAGTGGGGGAAGACAAGCAGCAAATGGTCGGGAGTTGAGTCGGCAACCTCTGCGACGAGGACTATAGCCTCGATACGCCGGGCGCTTAGACCGCTAGGCCACCAGCGCCCCACTTGCAGTCAGTCACAGGTGGTCTCTCTGAACTCCCCATAATGGCTCTTCTTTGCCAGAAGCACGCTACCTTGGCTGATGAATAGGGCCCGTCGCACGTTACTGCCCCCTACTGCTCTGGAGAGGTATTGCAGATGGGATTCCTATCTAAACCCATTGGGTTGTGTTAACATAAAGCAGTCTTGTAGTTTTAAAGATTTTGCATGTCATCTTAAAACTACATGATTTATCAGCTCATCAGCTCATGATTTAATGTGGAGCCTTAGACTTCAAATTTCCCCCCTCCCCTCTGCCTGTTGACACTATGGTAAAAAGGTTAGTGTGGTCTCAGGCTGGTCTTTAGAGTGGGGAAATAATGACAGTTAGCGGGCACAGATGTGAGAGCATCTCTCAGTTCTTGAACGCCTTTTCGTCTAAATGCAACATACGTGTGCTCCAAAGAAATAACAACTACGCTCTCACTCTACAACTATGCTCTACTGATAAGTTAAATAACCAACCAAAAGACCTTCAAATGCCCAAGCATGAAGGTAGATGGTTTGAGGAAGGCCTGCAACACCTCGGGTCGGTTGTTACTACCCCATCAGCATCGCCACGTTCAACAGATCCAGGCTCTGTTCATGTAAGCGCCAGGAAGTGACACTGAGACTACCTGCCCTACCACATGGCCCCCACACCCATAACATGAAGACAGATGGGCAGCAGGAGCCAACAATCACCGGGGTTAACAAGAGGGATATAAAATAACTGAAGCCACGAGCGGGAGTGATTATAGCAACAAAGATGAGACATTTGTCTTGTTTATGTTTAAAGGTGAGTCGACTGCAAAGCTCTGAGAGGAAGGAGAGCTGAGTGAAGACAGAAATGTCAACATAAATACTCCTGCAGAAGTTTAATGTGAATTAAAACAAGTAAGCATGCTAAGGCTCAGACTAAAGAGACATTCTGTGAAAAGACTGCTCATAAAAACAGAGGTGGACTGAAGAGAGCAATAAGAAAATCCTAAAGACAGTTGTAAAAATCAAACTGATACATATATTATTAGATTAGATGTGTCATCATTATACATCTGCCTCAGCATAGAGCCTCTAACAAGGTCAGATAAATGTCTAACAGTCTCCTTCCTGAAACAGGAGAGGTGCATCACTGTCTGACTGTAGCTGCCATCATTCACTGACGCTCCTCTGCTGCAGCTCGGTGATCATATCACGGTTAACATTAAGCTCTGTCCGGAAGCAGGCAAACAGACGCCACGATCAGATTATGAAGCCATTGTCTCAGCTCAGATATCTCTCCTTATGAATGTATGAAACTCAAGGTAGCCCGAGTGCCCTGCACGCTGCAGCTCTGCATTACAAATCAGCTCCAAACAAACACTTTGTGTAAGGAGAGCTGCTGCTGATACTTTGAATGTAAAAGCCTCACGCTGGCTCCATATCCCCGAGGTTTAAAGTGACCCTCAGGTTTAATGACGCTCTCTGTCAGCGAGGATCTCACACTCATTCATTATTCCTCACTCCTGGAAGCGGCAGGCTGTCAATATCAGCTCCTGGCTTCAGGCGCAGATGGAGAGACGTGAGCAGCAGCAGAGATGAGCAGCGAGGTCAGAGCGATGAGGGTGATACTGTTCTTAAGTCACACACAGATTAATATTCATGCTCCTGTAACAAGTTTCCACATGGTTATGAAACAGACTGTAATTAGAACTGATTACTGTTTATGACCTACAAAAGCAAACCATCAGAGACCATCAGCATAAACACTGACGGCTTATTTTGGATGTCTGGAGCCGCCGCTGTTTCTGCTGCTGCTGCTGCTGCTGCGGGGAAGGCGTCAGACCAAGTGAAAACAGTACACTGCAGAAACAGACATTTTTTTAACATCACTGCAAATATTCACAGAGAGGGAGTGACAAAAGAGAGCAGGGTGAGATTTCAAGATAAGACGTGCAGGAGGAAATCAGCACAGATACAAGAAGTACCAGTTTGTCCACAGGGGGCGCCACAACCAACACCCCCTGAAAGTTTCTCACTGGAGCTTCAGGTATAACGTGATATTTTAGAGTCTTATTAAACTGGAGATGACGCCTCTTTAAATTTAGTTTAGAATAGTTCCAGATCAGGAGTTTGCTGAATGTCCAGAGCCGAGAACTGATTTGATTAAAACTGATGCACCAACTTATAAAAATGCTTCAACTGGAACAAGCAATTTAATTACGCTGTTTTTTTTCAACCTAAGCAGGCAAACTGCATTAAAAAAATGTCTTCAAGTAATTTCCTGAAGCTAAAACTGCCCAAGCATTTATATTTAGTAGCTTTAAGTCCTTTTATTGCTGTGTGAAAGTATCCTAAACCTGCGTTCTGTCTGTTGGCCAGCAGAGGGCGACACCACCATAGACAGTATAAATAATAGATGTAGTATCCGTGACGTCACCCATCTGCTTCTGAAGAGTTGTTTTGAAGCCAATCGTTGGCGGGAGCCATATCGGATTTATTGAACTCAACATAACTTCTGTCGGGCGACGTAAAGAGGCGGGCTTTGATGCTCCTAGCTTACAGCTACAGTGTTCCCGCCTGTCAATCAAGTCAGCTGTGCCTCTAGTAGTGGAAAACTCGTAATCTAAATAGCTTCGAAATTGCTGCGTAATGAAAAAATTCACCCAGCCTCAAGTGGACACTTGATGAACTGCAGTTTTTAACACTTCCGCATTGGCTTCAGTTCTTGCAGCCAGAGGTTGCCGCTTGGACACCACTGGTTGAAAAAAGTCTAATTGAAAAGAAGAAGGGAGAACGACCCTACATGTACAGAACATCATGATGTTGATTTAATGCTCCCAGATTAAAGGATGAAGCAGGGACTCTAGGTGTGGCTACCTGTGATTAATAAGGGGCTAAAATGCCCTCCTGTCAACCAGGATAAAAACAGTACGTATCCATCCAAAAATCCAAATATGGTCACTTCTGGTTCCAAAAACCAAGATGGCAAACTTAAGTGTTTAGTTTACAAATTAAAAACAAGGTTGGAAATACACAAATGGAAGAGAGAAACTCAACACAAGCTGTTTAGCTGCACCGTGTTTTCAGTGCGGGTTAAAGAGACACTTGAACCAGCTGAGGGTGTCCTCATAAAGTTAGCACATGCTCTCTGCTCGCACTCAGGTCTTTAATAAATGGAGGATATCTGCTGCAGTAAGCAGCTCTCAGGGCAGCTGTCTGAGTCCGACCACAGTTGCTGAGTCAGCAGCAGGTTTAGTCTGAAGGCCTCTGGGACTGACAGTTGTCCTCTGGCCCCCCTCTGCAGACCCTCCTGAGGCGATGTTTGGATCAAACACAGCCCGTCATTAGCTGTGGGAAGCTTGTGACTTCTTTACACGATTAGAAAGAGTAATTTATTGAATGCTAGAGATCTATTCATATACTCAAAACCAAGGAAGAAGAAGCAGGAGCTTTTGATGAAAAATGAATCCAATGTAGAGTCCAAAAAACTGCAGTTCCTCATGTGTCCACTTGAAGATCTCAACAAAATACAAATGTCCTTATTTACAGCCTGGTACAAAAACTGGCTCTGGTCTTCATGTCTCGTTTTGTTGTTTTAAAAAATGTTCAGGTAGTTAATTTTCTTCTTTTATACCTCATCTGTTGTGATTGTATTTGGTCTGAGACCTATGCATACTGGGCGTGGTTGGTTTAACTGAGAGGTGGGCATGTTGAAGGGCCAAAACTGCAGTACCTTTAGTGGCCACTTGAAGCTGGCTCCAAAAGTGAGCTGCAGCTATTCACCTTTGAGTTTTGTGATGTCATTTAAAGGAGATAAAGCTTCTTCACTTTGCACACCTCAGGAATGATGCAAGATAAGTGATGTTTTACTTGACGTGAACACATTCTTTATTTTTCTCTGTGGAACCTTAGCGCTGCTCCCAACACACTCTTCTCCTTTTTCTAACATGCCGTCAGTCAGGGAGTCAGAAGAAGAAGGATTTCAAGGATGAGGTGAAACATATGAAACATTTATGGAGTAGTTTCTCGCTTGTTGTCTGAGGAAGAACGTGATGATGTTTTCTGCTACATTTCTCTGCAGCTGCTCTTCAGACTCGGCCTCGCTGCTCCTGCTCCGGAGAACATTTTAAAAATCTTTCTCAAGTTTTCCCGTGAAGCTTAAATCCATGAAGCGTGCAGAAAGGCAGCGGGCAGAGAGCTGCGTCTGCACTGCGAGGGCGAGATAACACTGCTGTGCTCTGCTTTTATATCTCTGCTCACTCCGCTTAGAGGAGGGGGAATCTGTCCTTGTCCCATCTTTCTTCTGTTATTTTTTAACTCTCTTACAAACACACACACACACACACACACACACACACACACACACACACACACACACACACACACACACACACACACACACACACACACACACACACTACTGATGTGTGAGCACAGTCTCTGTTTTTGTTTTGGTTGTGTAAATGAGGGCACTACAGAGCTGAAGGATCAGAAACTAAAGTAGATTTGATGTGGCATTTAATCTCATGCCCAATTTGACGTGGAGTCGGTGCGCGTGTGTGTGCGCGTGTGTATGAGTATTTGTGCGTGTGTGTGTGAGTGTGAGAGTGTGTGTGTTCATTCACATATTTCAGTTGGCTGTGCACAGATTTGTTTGGTGCTTCTTCAGGGCTGTTTGTACACTTGTGTGTCTTTGTGTCATCTCCTGTTTGAGGCTTTGTGTGTGTGTGTGTGTGTGTGTGTGTGTGTGTGTGTGTGTGTGTGTGTGTGTGTGTGTGTGTGTGTGTGTGTGTGTGTGTGCGTGTGCGTGTGCGTGTGTGTGTTCACTGATGCCTGAGCCATCTGTGCCTGTTGTACCTTTGCCAGTGGAGTGACTGGAGCGGCTCCAGCAGCCGGTGTCCTCGGGCTCCTGCCGTCTGCCCTCACATTCACTTCACTGAGACACGACAGGAAGCTCCTCCATCTTGGACCGTCTTCGCGCTCCGTTCCTCCTCACGCTGCGCTCCAGTAATCCGGCCGGATTGAAGTGATTGGAGGGGAAAACAGACTTGATGAGACATTTAATTACAGGTCTTATTGGATGTGGATTCTGCTGTCATGGAGCGTTTGGTGGAAGCAGAAAGCAGAGACCCGTGGCTCCTTAATAAGTTTTAATATTCTTTCAGGGGCTGATCAAAGGGCTGACCTGAGGTGGCATGGCCCCTCTTGAAATGTGATTGGCTATGTGCTTTGACAGCTGTGTTGCAACAGGCTGCTTGTTGCTCTCTTTGCATTTAAGTCTAGCACGTTTTCTCTGGTCGGTTTGAATCATAGACTGTATGAATAATGGACGTAGTATCCGTGACGTTCCCCCATCTGTTCCTGAGCGCTGTTTTGAAGCCGATCGTCGGTGGCAGCCATATTGGAAATGCTGATCTCATCCAAAAGAGTGTGACGTAAAGAGGCGGGGTTTGAGCCTCCTAGCCAACAGCTATGTGTTCCTGCCTGTCAATCAAGTCAGTAATGTCCTTATTTGGGCAAAAACTCGTAATCTTAATATCTTCTGAACTGGCTCTAGAAACGCATTCACCCTCATACGGTATGTGCCGATCATAGACTGTATAAAATATGGACGTAGTATCCGTGACGTCACCCATCTGTTCCTGAGAGCTGTTTTGAAGCAAATCGACGGCGGCAGCCATATTGGAAATGCGAACCTCAACCAGGCAGAGTGTGACGTAGTGTGAGCCTCCTAGCCAACAGCTATGTGTTCCCGACCGGGAGTCACGTCAGTTATGTCCTTATTTGGGCAAAACTCGTAATCTTAATATCTTCTGAACCGTCATGTTAGAAAAAAAGTTCACCCCCCGTACAGTGTGTGCTGATAGAGAGATTAGCTTCATAGAGCCAAGACGTTTTTTGAACCAGGCTGTAAACATGTTTATTAATGCTGCAAAGATCTTCTTTTTCCCATTCATGTCTATGTGGTTTCTGGTGTTTCTGCAGCCAGCCTCAAACGGATTCTCGATGTATTGCAGTTTATAACACTTCCGCATGGGCTTCATCGTTTGAGACTGGAGGTTGCCGCTTGGTGCCGATAGAGAGATTAGCGACGTAGACCGAAGTCGTTTTTTGAACCATGTTTATTTCTGCTGTAAAGATCGTCTTCTATGAATGGGTGTGTATGTGGTTTCTTGATGTTTCTGCAGCCAGCCTCAAGCGGATTTTCGATGTATTGCAGTTTATAACACTTCCACATGGGCTTCATATTTTGAGACCGGAGGATGCCGCTTGGTTTGAATCCTAGAAAAATACTTTGCAGGAAAAACTATGTGGACGACATAAGCCAAGAAATATGAAGTTTTTCTTTCTCCACAGAGAGCCTCAATCAGGAAGTTAGCCTGCTTATCTGACATTAATCACTTTGAACTGATGGTAAAGTTAGAAAAAGGAAAAGTCATTACTTTGTTGTTTTCTTCGTGTCTTTTCTTCCATTCGGTCAACGTCTCCTTCGTTCAGCTCAACGTCCCTTGCTATTCCTCCTCTGTTTTCCCTCCTCCTCTCTTCTCTACTTTGCCACTGACTAGTCAGATACTAAGCCTGAATCTTAACTTTTGAGTTCTCCAAATAAAAGTAATTTTAAAATCATCCTTCATGTCATTGACCGATTTAGCATGCTAACAAAAACTACTGTTTTTGCCACAATGTCAACAGGCAGAGATGAAATATACTCGTTTCTGCAGGTTGAGCAGATTTGGGATCAGGTAGAGTAAACGCTCATATTGAGTTCTAACTTGTAAAAGAATAAGAGTGTGGTTCAGATTAGTAAGCTGAGTCGTGTTTGGCTGTGACCTTAATGTGTTTCACTGAGCACATTCATCATGTTAGAGTTCATGCTTCCACAAGACATGAGAGCAACGATGTTCAGGGCTCCTCTTATTGAGAGCAGTGTCTAATGGTTGACTCTCGTATAGTGATATAATATTCATATAATGTAAACTTAATCCGTCAGAGCGGTTTGATGTGTGAAACATGCAGCAGGGAGTCTGCGGTGCTTCAGATCGCTGTGTTAGATGTTAAACTACATTTAGGTCAGTGGAGGCGTTCGCTGTTTTTCAGAATCAAATGTTCAGTCGTGTTTCTTTTTGTATTGATGAAGTCGCTTCATGCAGGAGCGTCCACAAAAGCTACATCTCTCCACAACAAAGTTGAAGCACAGCGGAGTGTTCTGCTGCGGTCTGAAGTCAAACCGTTTAAGAGCACTGAATGACCACAGCAGGTTTGTAGACCACTTCTGTGTGACGGTCTAATCCTTCATTTGATGCTCTGGAGGAGGATATTTAGCCCCCTTGTGTTCGTGTGAAGCGTGTTGGCTGCTTCTCTGCATGTTTAACACACTCATTCATGCAGAAATGCACAGAAATGCTTTTAGTTTGAGTGCAAACATCCAGGTCAACACGGCGATACCAAGCAGAGGAAACCAGCGTGTTTAAAGCCACACAAGTTGGCTCAAAATTTAAGCTGACTGCAGCTTAAACTACAAACTCAAACAGGGATTTGTCCACATCTTCAGTTTGAGCTGCAGTGAAGTGTATCTCTGTGCCTCCCTGGAACAATGTACAGTAACACAGGAAAAAGATTATCAGTTCTATTATTGTGAAGAAGGAAGTTTGTATCCCCATCCGCCGCACATCACAATGCTGGCTCAGTTTAGAAACAAGGTCTGAGAGAACAAACACACACCTCTGCCAACTCAGCCACAGAGCAGCCTGGAGTGACGTCCTGTTCACCACAACCTCCATCACGCTGCACACACACACACACACACACACACACACACCGCCATCAGGCTGCTGCTCGCTGACGCTCTGAAGCCGCTTTTTTCACAGCTGAGAGAACAGATGTAGAACTGAGAACGCCTTTCAGACCACTTCATGTCTCTGACCACGTTCTCTCTTTCCTTCATTGATTTCAACACCCGGATATCTAAATAATATATCACTCTACTTTATCTGCTGAAGAGTGTTGAAGAAACTCTTTTTATCTGAAGCTTCTCAGGTCAGAGTTTTTTCAACACGTTAATCTAAAACAGGAAGAGAGCCTGCAAACAAGCTGAGGTAATGTTGTGGACTGTATAAAATGACGGACGACCAACAGCTCCCCAAAAGTGAAGCCAAAACACTTGGAGCTTGCCGTACTGTCTGTCTGTAGTATATGTCAGAAAGCCTGCCTCCTCCATGTTAACAGATGGGTCAAACCTGCAGGGTGGAGACAGCGCTCTGTCTCTGTCCCGACACGCTGTAGTCGATGAAAGAGCTCTGTGATTTATTCAAACAGAGCTCACCGGACAAAATGAAACCTTAAAATCAGTCTTCTTTAGGTGCTTTTTGACTGCAGGAACTTTCCCCAGGAACTTGTGACTTCTTGAAGAACTATGCCATTTCGACAGCAAGAACCTGCGTCTAAATTTAGTTCCTGGATAGTCAATCTCCACCTGAAAAGCCCCTGCTCTGGAACTAGTACTTTCCAAAGGTTCAGGAATGTTTCTGATTGGTCGAGAAACCGCACTGTTTTTTAATTTCACCCTCCGTCCACAATAACATCTCACACACCTGTGATTCACTTGGTTTAATAACTCCTGAACATTGGTCTTCTCTGAGCCTGATGGTGTGAATGCGTCTCTGTTAGCTGTTATGGTTTTAAAAGTGACCCTGTAAACTGGAGACCTTCAGCTGAACGTGTCAGTGCTGGTCGAGTCCTCAGGAGTGCATCCTAGTTTAGCTTTTATTCAAATGTCAAAATATCCTCATCAGATATTTAATGATCATCTAAAGACGATTGTGAGGGGAGCATGTGACTGAAAGTTGCCAGTTAACAGGGTCGCTCTTTAAACTGAAACACCGGTTGATCTCTGATGAGCTTTTATGTTGAGTTGAGCGCAAGCGGCAAACTCTGGCCGCAAGAATTAAAGCCAATGTGGGAGTGTTAAAAACCGCAGTTCTCGAGTGTCTGCTGGTACAAAAGATGAGTGTAGTCTGGATAGGTCATTTCTCGATCGGCACACACTGTACGGGGGGCGAATTTTTTCATAACGCAGCATATTAGAAGATATTAAGATTACGAGTTTACCATTAGGAGAGGCACAGCTGACTTGATTGACAGACGGGAACACTGTAGCTGTTGGCGAGGAACCTCAAAGCCCGCCTCTTTACATCACACTTGCTTGACAGAAGTTATGTTGAGTTCAACATTTCCAATATGGCTGCTGCTGACGATTGGCCTCAAAACAGTGCTTCAGAGACAGATGGGTGACGTCATGGATACTATGTCCATTATTTATATAGTCTGTGGTCGAGCATATATCACATGATGTCCTTTCAGTGGTCATCCTGTAAACAAGACATGCTGAAGTCCCTTAAAAGTCCTGTGACGGTTACTTTATCTGATCACATCACCTTGATTATGCCGACTAGTTTATCTTTATGAACACACGCCTGCTCCCTCCAAACCTGAAAGAGGTTTAGTCATAATTCACAATACTTTAAAAGATCAGCATAACTATTTTCAAGAACTCTACTCAGTATAAGATGTGCTGACTCAGTCTTTCATATATCTTTAGAATTTGAACCTGGCCATTACAGAAACCTTCCCTTACTCACCCCTCCTTTTGGTGAAGGGACAGTGGCTCCTGTGATGCATGATAAATGTGATCCTCCATTTGTCAAGTTTTTACATCATAAACATCTATTAGTAGAAATTATTTTGCCCACAACAGCCACTCTCTTCTTCCTCTTCATCGTCTTTGTTATCCTCAAAGCATACATCTCGCTCAAAGCGTCGTCGTGACCTCCACAGATGATTAATCATTCCCTGATTCATATTTAGAAAGTAAGCGTCTGGTGCTAACGTGGTCACTGGTAGCAGCAGGACGGTTCTCCGTCCAGGAAGAGTTGGATGACTGGATGAAAGCTGTTTAATCGTATTCCCTGTAGAGTGTCGTTGTTTCTCCGCCTGATCTGAGGGAAGTTGTTCTCTCTCTCCAGCTTTCTGCTTTAAAGATGAAAGTCTTTAAAAACTGGAGCCGATCCCAATCCTTTCTTTGCTCAACGTCCAGCTCTGATCGGATACTCGTGTAAGACTAAATAAAGGCTGCTTTTATCAACTCTTTTGGGTGTTATTAAAAAACAAGGGTTACACATGTACAGGACAAAATCAGCAAAGAGATATGAGGTACCAACTTTGTCCACAGGGGGCGCCAAAAACAAGACAAACTGGAAGTTCCTCTCACGAGCTTTAAAAAGTTATTCCAGCTTTAGAAAGTTTGTATGGAAATTACTTCAAACATTAAGAAAGTAATTTGAATAGATTAAAACAGGGGTGTCAAACATACGGCCCGTGGGCCAAAACCGGCCCTTCAGAGGTTCAAATCTGGCCCGCGGACGACTTCCCAAAGTGAAAAAATGACAGAGGAGACATTAACTGCCATTTTCCAATAAGAGTAACTACTATTTCAGATTTGTCCTCTGGGGGTCACATGCAATCATAGTGCTGATGGAGCGCACCTGAACGTCACTCTGGGAGAATATTTGCAGTTTGCATAATCCGGTGGAAATTCATAGACTTTTTTAGAGCACCTCAAAATCCAATCAACACTTGAGTTTTTGTTTATGTAAAGTTGTAACAGCAGGAGCTGAGATATACCTTTTTTGGAAAAAAAGAGCCACATATCGTGCACATGCTCACCATACATGTGCGTACGTCATAGGTGCGCTCCGTCACTACTAGCACTACAACTACACCCCTGCATACAACACTGTCCAGCAAGCAATCTGTTCATGCTGGAGCTGAGGGGTCCAAAATAGTCAACTTTACCTTCCTCATTATTATTATAATAAATCTGTTATTTTGCAGTAAACATTACTCTGTGTGTCAGATGAATGGGTAACCTGTGTGTTTGGTGTGTTTGCAGCAGGTTTCAGGGCTTAAAGAATATCACATTCTGCCCCACTATGAGACTCATCATGGCTGTTTTTGTAAAAAGATGGATCATGTAATGTGAACATTTTCAAAATGTCCTTGTACATTGTAACATTTTGAGTTTTCCTTCTCTATTGGTTATTATGTTCTAATTTTACTGGTCCGGCCCACTTGAGGTCAACTTGGTCTGTATGTGGCCCCTGAACTGAAATGAGTTTGACACCCCTGGATTAAAACATGGTGACTAGAAAATGTAGAAAGGATTATTTTAAACGGTGACGAACCGAGCTGTAAAATAACACGAGACAGAAACGTCTTTAATCTTTGAGGGCTAAGAGTTCAGTCGGACGTTATTAGATATTTACCTCTGCTGCTCAGAAAGGGAAACAGACTCCTGCCTCGAACACGAGAACACGCCAAGTTTATAAGTTTATCTCTCTGCTGTGTGTGTGTGTGTGTGTGTGTGTGTGTGTGTGTGTGTGTGTGTGTGTGTGTTTGTAAACAGGAAGTGTGAGGATGCATGCAGTCAGAGGACACAGAGCCATGGGATTTCCCACAGTGACAGAACTGCAGCTGAGCATGGCTTCCCGTGTGTGGGTGGTGTTTCTGTTTCTGTGTGTGTGTGTGTGTGTGTGTGTGTGTGTGTGTGTGTGTGTGTGTGTGTGTGTGTGTGTGTGTGAGTGTTTGTATGTGTGTGTGTGTGTGTGTGTGTGTGTGTGTGTGTGTCCTTTACATGGGGAGGTCCATTGGATGGCTGTGTGAGTTTAATTATTCTTCGGCTGGTCAGATATCCTGATGCATCAATTTCTGATTGTCTTATGGTGAGTTAGTCGTTATCGTCCGCCATCACATCATGAGTCCCCCTGTGAGTCTCGGCCTTAATAAACAGAGTCAAAGTTACAGAAGTGTGCACAGAGTGATCTGAAACTTTAAAGTCTTACGCCCTCATGCTATCTCTGACGCTCAGAAACAGAGGACACACTTTTTTTCCTGAGACTTTGGAACACGTTGGTGTCTCAGTTGTTGTGTTGAGTGAATCTGTGGGCAGGTATCACGAGTAAAGGTAAACTCAGGTTTTTGTTGTGTTGACAGGAAAGACTGTATTTCCCCTTTACACTGTGAGTCATGGACCTCCATGATGGTAACGAAGCCCTGCTGCATAATGGATTCAAGACGTCTGTTATCTGATGAAATGATCGATGCCGTGGAGCGGGGCATGAATCATTCAGCCTATTTGAATAACAAATGTCTATAACACCTCAGCTCATGAGGAGTGAGGAGAAAACCAGCTGGAGCTCTGCAGCAGAAACAAACAGCAGTTTGATTAAGTTGAACCTCCTCTCCGTGGATTTAATGCCACAGTTACATTTCTGTTAATGACACTGGTAGAGGTTTCCTGCAGGGCTGCTCTTACTCTGACAGATAAACAAACATCTGCAACATCAAACTAAATGATGTTTAATGTGTGGGCGGCTCGATGTATGTGGAGGAGCTGAGGGCGACGTGCGTCTCTTCTTTATTTCTTGTCTTTGTCTTTGTTGTAGTTGTTGTGATGTTCGGTGTTGATTCGTTGTCCTTATTTTCACCTGCAAGTCCTTTAACAGAAGCCTACATGCAGCAGAGCAGAGAGTAGTGTTTTAATCTGCGCCCTCGGTCATAACTTCATAGAAGTTATATAAATGAAGATAAATGTACCTGCAGGAAAGGTGATGACTAAAGCTTGAGCTCTGTCTCAAAGTCAAACATTTGACGTCTCAGTGAAAGTTACACAAGAAGAAAACAAACATTAAACACAGACACACATTCCTGCGTCACATTTGTCCCCTTCATTATTTAAAACAACAAAAACCTGCGTATGCTTCTTTAACTTCAAACAAACTGAACAAACAGAAAACAAGAAGAAGTCCGGAGCGCTCTCTCTGAACAGATTCAAATCTTTATTGTCATGTCCAAAACTCTGAAAACAGGAAGTGACTTTTCTGTTCTTTGTAAACTCTCTGTGCAGTTTAAAGATCAAGTTTTCATGCATATAAACTGAAGTACAGCGTGATGGTTTGTTCTAAGATCCAGATCCTTGAGAGAACATCATGACAGTTTGATGTTCAGTTTTTATTCATGGTGCTGGTTTCTCTCTGTGGTTTCTAAGATTGGTAGAAATGGTTTCAATGCTGCACCTCAGGTTTCATGAAGGAGGACGTTGAAACAGTCTTTAGACCGTCTAATCTGCAGACGCTCGTATTTCTTTAAAAGTTCTTCACTTCTAGTTAAACATGTTTTACCGGTTTCAAAAGTTTCATTTTGTATAAATTAGTATGAGACTGAAGGTTAACATTTTACAAAAATAAAGAGTCTTTATTGACGTTTAACAATGTCAGCAAAAACAAGAAATGCCTCATCTTCAGTTCACAACAATCAAACAATAAATAATGATTCCAGTTAAACACTGCCTGCTGCTCAGGAAATAATGTTCAGTACATTTTACAGTACAGAGAGTTTACTTCACTGTAAAAAATACATATTACACAGTCAATCTATATTGAAAAGTGATGTGTTGTACATATTTGTGTTGTACATAATTAATAAGTGACAGTGAAATAATGTAGATATTGTGCTGTTGATTTTGTCAGTTTAATCATATAATTAATATCAAAAATGACATCATTTAAAGTGCAAATTTACAGAAATGTTCACTAAGCAGTTAAACAAAGAGTTTATTATACAGTAATAATTATTAATGCACAGTATGAAATTTATTCTGCACAGCAAAAAAATTATATTACATTTGAACATTTGAACATTTTTGAATTTGGATGGTAGATAATCAATATTGCAAAGTACAAAAATGTAATCACTGTAGATGATGCAATTTACAACCCAAATAATATATATGTCACTGAATTATTGCACAATTAAAAGAGTTAATGCACGTTAAAAATCTAAACTGTCCCATTCATAATGTAAAATACATGGTGTAGGAAAAATTGCATATTTCAACATAATGATCTGAAATGTGCAGCCAGAAATGTATCTTGCATTACACTGTAGATAATGTTTTTGTGATATATATAAATGTTTCTAGCACATCGAAAATACACTGCATTAATATATAGATATAATGCACATGTATTTGTGATTAATATTATATGACAATATCAACAACACCTTTAAACTTTATTTAAATGACAGAGTCTGTGAGCTGCTTCACAATCAGAAAAATAACTGCACACAAAAACACAGAAAAAGAACATTAAATAAACATCATGCACGACTTCAAGTTTTATTCTCATTAAAGATAAAGAATAACACCTCCACCTGCAGACACAGATCACAGGTCTGCCTTAGTTGACTCTGCTCCAGCTGTTTGCTAAAGGACATGTTTTTGGAGATCATGACCTGCTGTCTTTTTAAAGTGTCCTGAGATCACTGTTGTTATAATTTGGTATTAAATAAATAACATAAATTGATTAAAGGGAATAAATCAGGAGGACTCAAACACAGTACAGATATAACAGACTGTAGGGGATCTGGATTTGTCGGCCTTACTCTGAGTCCACGTTCAAACTGCAGTTTAAACTCTAACTCTGCAAACCTCTGCTCTGCAAACATGCATCATTATCATACTTATATTTTGTTTTCAGAGTCAGAGACCTTCTTTAACCTCATGTGGGTTTAATACAGATTATTTTCTTACTCGAAAGCGATAAATCAGAACACACTCTCCTCACTCTGAGCTGTTTCTCTGGCTTGAATCTTGAAGGTCAGTCATGAGATTGTTTGGTGTGTTCCTCCACACATTAACTTTGTTATGATCACAGATTGTGCTCGGGCCAGCAGGCTGTGAAGAACTTATTTCACAGAGAGAAAGTTTGCCTCGAGTTGCTCAGGTCTGAGCCGCGTTGTGTTGCGTGGGCGTGTTGCTGCTGCCTTGTCTGTTTCTCTTCCTGTCTCCGTGAGTCGAGCTGCTCACAGAGAATCTCTACGGTTGGAAAACTTGCTTTCACATCTCTGTGGGCGACAGTGGGCCGGTGGTTTTCTCACAATAAAAGCTTTAAAGATAGCAGACTGTGTGAGAGTTAACTAGGTGACAAAATGTTTCTTATCTTTAGAAAATGATGCTGGGCTGGAGGAGAAGTGTTGTTGTGATGTCTTAAAGGTCGGGTCAGAGGGATACAGCGTAGAGAGCTAAACTGGTGCAGCTCCAAACACTAAACAGCATGTTCTGTTTGAGCTTCTTTCTCTCTTTTATTACTAACAAGGAAAATTTTGTTTTCTTTTTATACAAAGCCCTTTGATTGAAAGCCTCTGAGTGACGTTGGTTTGTGGAGCTGTAACAGCTGTGCAGCCGTCGATTTATCCTGAGGATCATCACGTGGAGGGGCGACCATCAGAGCCTGACAGATGCACTGATGTTTGGCCTGAATTAAAAAATCTGTGATGTGTTGAATTATTCAGACAGTAGGTTGTCGGATAAATCAGTAAAAATCAATTTGCAATGTTTGCAGCATTTTCCTCCAGAATCCAAAAAATGACAAAATACTTTTACTCTATCAGCTCCAAATAATCAGAGAGTAGCTGATAGATGAGCTTCTTCTGACTTTATTCAAATGGTGTGAAAGTACGACCACAAACATGTGAGATGTGCACGGGTGAGACAGCATCACATCTTTAAATAACATAGCTTCATATACATTGACAACAATTCAGACCTCGTCCACATGTATGTGGATATTTCTGAAAACCTCCCTTTTCTCTGCGTTTTGACCATAGACTGTATAAAATATGGACGTAGTATCCGTGATGTCACCCATCTGTTCCTGAGAGCTGTTTTGAAGCAAATCGACGGCAGCAGCCATATTGGAAATGCGGAACTCAACCAGGCATTGTGTGACATAAAGGGGCGGGGTTTGAGCGTGACGTATTGTGAGCCTCTTAGCCAATGGCTGTGTGTTCCCGACCGGGAGTCACGTCAGTCATGTCCTTATTTGGGCAAAACTCGTAATCTTTATATCTTCTGAACCGTTGCGTTAGAAAAAAATTCACCCCCCTGTACAGTGTGTGCTGATAGAGAGATTAGCTTTGTAGGGCCATGCCATTTTTTTAACCAGGCTGTAAACATGTTTATTAATGCTGCAAAGATCGTCTTTTTTCCATTCATGTCTATGTGGTTTCCGGTGTTTCTGCAGCCAGCCTCAAGAGGATTTTCGATGTATTGCAGTTTATAGCACTTCCGCATTGGCTTCATCGTTTGAGACCGGAGGTTGCCGCTTGGTTTTGACTTCTTATTCACGTGCAAACCAAGCTGCAACCTTTGGCCACAAGAATTGAAGCTAATGTGGAAGTGTCAGAAACTGCACTTCATCAAGTGTCCACTTGAGGCTGGCACCAGAAGTACCAGAAACTACATACACATGAATTTAAAAAAGCTGATCTTTACAGCAGAAATAAACATGTTTACAGCCTGGTACAAAAAACGAGTGTAGTCTGGATAGATCATTTCTCGATCGGCACACACTGTATGGGGGGTGAATTTTTTCAGAACGCTGCAATTCTGAAGATATTTAGATTACAAGTTTTGCATTATTAGAGGCACAGCTGACTTGGCTGACACGGGTGGGACACTGAAGCTGTTGGCTAGGAGGCTCAAAGCCCGCCTCTTTACCTTGACAGTGAAGTTATGTTGAGTTCAAATTTCCAACATGGCTGCCACCAATTATTGCCTTCAAAACAGCGTTTCAGAAACAGATGGGTGATGTCACGGATACTACGTCCATTATTTATACAGTCTAAGGCGTAAACTGAGTTTTAGGTCACTGACAATTTATTTCCATACTCAGAAAACGCAGTCATCATAATGTCAGCTTGCAAGTGTGTATGTGCCGAGATACAGTATGTTGTTTTTCGCTCTGTAAATTGCATGTTCAAAGGGAGACCTAACTTTACTTCATCATCATTAAACTCAATAGTTCTTAAATCACCTCTTCATACTCACTTAACAGAACTCACTTAAGACATACTGCTTTGCTTACAGTCCCTCCAGCTTCAAGAAGACTCTCAGTACTCATGCACTCAGTGTTCTTCATGCCGAGTACAAATTATCGCCCCCTGCTGGTCTGGCATGCGTATACGACTGTTGAGACTGTCGTGTGGGCAGAGTGCAGCTTCCTGTGTGACTGAGACTTTTCTGAATTGTGCAGCACTTTGGTCAGCTTCCGGTTTTAAAAATGCATTATGAAAACATTTGACCTCACTTAACGTTCTAAATCATGATGCGGAGCGAGGGTAAAATGGATCGTGAGATTTACAGATGTGTGGGCGCAGCATCGACAGCGATGTTTGCGTTGTACCAGATCGTTGTGGTGAAGAGGAAGCTGAGCCTGAAGGCAAAGCTTTCGATTCACACGTCAGTCCATTCTCAAACCCTCACCTGAGGTCTTGAGCTCTGGGTGGTGACTGAAAGAGTGAGAGCACAGATACAAGCCACTAAGAGTGGCTGTCAGTTGAGGTGATTTGGTTATCTGAGACAAGTGTTGCTGGAGAGAGGGATGTTTGGGGCAGCATGCTTAGCCTGATGCAGCTGCAGATGAGTGGAAGATTAAAGGATGGATGGGCGATTTTGTTGCCCTTTTAATTGCCTGGCGCTCAAAATGTCTGCAGAAGCCTGTGAGGTCTAAAATAAGCTTGCCCCATCAAACAGCTCTGATATGAAGTATTTTCAGGTCTGATGTGTAACTTTAATGAGGCTGTTTGTTGTAGTTTTATGAGTACTTATTTAGACTCATGTATTTTGGCTTCAAGGTTGATATTTGTGACAGTTCATGTCGCAGCCTGATGCGTCAAAGTCCACGTTAAAGACTGTTAATCCTAAAATTTGTTGATTACATTTTTTCCACTTATACTTTGAATGTCTTTCTCTTGTGCATTGGTTTCTCTTCATTAATGTCAGAGCTTCAGTATCGTCCGTCTATCTTAGTTTTCACCGTTCAGGACTGAAGCAGAGGTGAGTTGTAGAGCCGCTCGGTTCCCAGCAGACCGACTGATCACTTCTTTAATCATAAGACGTCAGAAATGACTCAAGGTTGTATTTCTTTCATAATTCAGACCGCTTTTCAGAACTGCTTTGAGTCCCTACTCATCTCTTACCGACAGATTTGAATCATCTCAGGGTTCACCTTATGAAACAACAACAGCCCACAGCTTTGGAAACCCTGAGAGGGAACAGGAAACGTGGGTCTAACACGGGGAATCCAAATAGAAATGTTTTATCAGGTTTTCTGAATCTTTAAAGTCAGGAACAAGCCGGGGCGTGCACAGACTCGTTCTGACTCATGCAGGGGTATGAAGGTATGAAGTACGCGTTCACAAACATGGATATCATTTATCTCCATTCATTAATCATACCTAGTTGAACTAATACTTGTTCACTTTATAAAATATGTTATTTTTCCTTTTCTTTATGACTCAAGTTTATTGGATTTTGAATTTTTAACAACACATATCAACAACATACAGGACAAAATAGTGCCGAGCCGAAGAGTGAAAAAAATATAAAAATCACGATAAAATGTGTGACTTTGACTGGCATGAAAAATAATAAAAACCAAACAGACAAATAGACAAAACAACAAACAGAGAAGAAAAATACTTTATCAGACAATAAAGAAAAAATAACAATAATAAAATAATGCACAAATAATGAGAATGACAAAATACCAGTATTAACAAGACATTTTGGAAGAGTTAACAAGATGTCCAATGTACCACTGTCACATGCCCTCTACCCATACTTTATTTTTCCTTTTCTTCAAAAATACAAACTTTAAATGTTCGAATTGAAGCTGTTCATCCAAAGTCGTCATTTAAAGTACTTTAAAAACCGAAGGCTGCACACCGTCAGACTGTGAAAACACATGATTGTCAAAGCCTGGAGAAAGAAACCTTGACAGTAAATATATTATTTAGGACTGAATCTTCTCCTCCTCTCCTGTCTGATGAAACCCATGTGTGAAAAGAAAACCAACTCAAGAAAATGTGCAACATTCGAAAGGAAAGATAAATATCAGCACAGTCCAAATTCAACCCAGGCTGCAATCAAGTTTAAAATTTTAATAGCTTGATGGTTTGAAAATAATTCAAAGCCTTTAATTAAGAGTCAGCGCATCATTCCACCACGGTGCAAGACTGAACACTTCAGGCGCTCCTTTGTGCCCACCGCCATCAGACTGTTGAACAGTAATGGAGGCCACAGACTGCACCATGCTGACCACTGACCCCTCTGTCTGTCACACTCCATCATCTCATCCCAAACTCTCTCTCTTGACTGCTGCTGGCATTATAATGCATAATATACTGTATTATATAATTATCTTGCCATATTATATTATTATATTATTATTATGTTATATTATGTTATATTACATTATCATTCTAGCTACAACTCATGGTCATAGTACATACAAATATTATTTTTATTCATTGCTTAATTTGTCATTACCAACCATAATCACACCATGTCAAACTGTCACTACTGAATCTTTTTTTTTTAATACTGCCTGTAATTACTTCTATTTAATTTAAATTCCATTTGTAATATTGTATATATCTAAATTGTATTCCAAATTTATTTATCTATTTTATTTAACTTCATTTTATTTTTTATTTTTTTATTTTTTTTTACTTATTTTGTACTTATTGAAACTTCTTTCTTGATTGTACTTATGTCTGGGTTGCTGTAACAACTGAATTCCCCCCCCCCCCCCCCGGGGATCAATAAAGTAATATCTTATCTTATCTTATCTTATTTTATCTTATCTTATCTTATCTTATCTTATCTTATCTTATCTTATCTTATCTTAATTGAAAATGTTGTTAAGATAACATATCAAAATTTTGTTTTATGAAAAATGTACGCTCATTTTAAATTTGATGCCAGCAACAAGGCAAATAGTCAATCATAGTTTGGGACACTTTGGTGGCACCTCAGGTAGTCAGTCAGGTGTCATTGTTGGCCTGTGCCAACCCATCCAGCCCCCCTCTGGAAGAAGTCCAAAAAGAAAAAGGTAAACTTACATTCCCAGTTTGATTTTCTTGTCTTTCTTTTGGAACAGAGTTTTAAAAACACGCTGTAGGTAGGTCAAGATTTTCCACAGAGAACAAGAATTACAAACATCATTAACAATTCTGTTTCGAAAGAGGGAAACTTCAGCGTAACATCCTCACTGAGAGTCAAACTAAAGTCCAAATATTTAAAATTATTCATCAATTCAGTTTGAACTTCCTCTTTCAGAAAAACACGATGTTTGAATCTTTGGAAATAACCACTGACTTAAACACCTCGTCAAGTGGCTTTACACTGTAGAAATACACACAGGATACATGATGGTATGAACACACCTCACCCTTTCAACAATTCTAATTTTGATGTAGTTTCTGTTAGGTTGATTTTTATACCACACAGCCTGGATAGATTCTGCTCTCTGCAGGGATCCCCAAACAGGCTTTAAGTACGTGAACACAGAGACGGCACCGCCTGACATAGAGCAAAGAAATAAGAGGGGCATGTTTCTTCATATTCCCACACACACACACACACACAAACCTGCAGAAGTGTTGTGCATGTGAGACAGCTGACAGTCTGTGTTAACACTCCAGACTGCGCTCCAGTGAAAGACCTGAGAGTTAAGGTGTTTTTCGACCGCAGGAACTTTACCCCGGAACTACTTGAGTTTCGACCGGAGGAACCAGGGTCTGAATTTAGTTCAGGGGTAGTTAATCTGCCATCTAAAAAGCCCCTGCTAGGGGGGTAGTACTTTTCAAAGGTCCCGGGACTTTCGGGGTGCAGGGCCTGCAATGCTGAACGTTTCTGATTGGTAGATTAACAGCAATGTTTTTATTCCACAAAAGCGGCTTACCCGGTGTTATGGTTTTAAAAGTGACCCTGTAAACTGGAGACCTTCAGCTGAACGTTTCAGTGTTTGTGGAGTTGACACAGCTGTTGAAACACAGAGGGAGTTCCTGGGAATGCAAACTAGTTTAGTTTTTATTAAGATTTCAAAATATCCTCATCAGATATTTAATGATCGTCTAAAGACGTTTATGAGGGATGCATCCGGCTGAGAGTCTCCAGTTAACAGGGTCGCTGTTTAAACCAAAACACCGGCCGATCTCTGCCACGGCTTTTTGACTTCAAAGGGATTTTAAAGCCGTGTTGAAACGTCTTTGCTACTCGCACTTATCTCCTCTCACGTGTTGATTCAGTGAATCCATCTGTGATGAAATATAACACCATCTAAAACAGCGCCAGCTGAGTCTATTCATGCTAACAGGCTAACTGTTGTGTCGCTCATAATGATACCTGCCTGTCCGTCTGCTTCTATGGGGTCATCTGTGAAAAATGGCATTCGTCTTTGTGTTACTGCCCTCTACTGGTCTGGTGGTGTAGTGCATTTACTTTCTCTTTCTCCATACATCACTGGCCTGATTTACACAATCTACCCGGGACTTCAACCCGCGGTCGAAACGCAGAAAACAATGGGGGCACAGGAACCTTTTAGTCCAGGGGAAAGTAGTTCCGGGGGCTAAAAGACCCTGGAACTCTTGGTCGAAATGCACCTTTACACACAGCAACATCAGGTTTCATGATCAGATGTCTCTGGTTTCTTAATACTTGACTCTGAGGCGTTCCCAGATCTGTTACCAGCTTTAGATCAACTATCTGTATTTCATCTTTTATGCAAAGTGTAATAAAATGAGAGTTTCATGAAGTTATTGTCGAGCATCTGAAGCATCACAGGTACACTCACTTCTTCTTTCTGACATCTCCACAAGGTCATGAAAGCCCCATGAGATTCACACAGATATTAGATCATCATTAATTATAACCAGGTGTTGGTTAGCATCTTGTGTGTGTGTGTGTGTGTGTTGTCAAAGGCCCTCACTTAAATAGCTGCCTGTCTGATTATCTCTCTCTCACACACACACACACACACACACATACACACACAGCTCTGCGGTCAGAGCTGCTGCTTGCTGAGCTCACTGTGGTGAAGTCCCACAGAAACAGTGTGGGCGTTTAGTTTTTCCGATTGATATCATTTGTATTTTGTGTATTCAGTTTTACTTTGAGCTTCCAGTGTGTGTTCGGTTTTATATAACACACCTCGCTCTGCTGAAGTGATGTAAACGATCATATTTCATAGAGCCCATCAAAATACTTTATTACTTTATATACTTTATTTAACCCCTCAGCTCTTTGATTTCCTGGTCAGTGATTGTTTGCCTCAGTGATATGATAATAATAAGTATAATCCTCAGTGTGTGTTCATTTCAGCGAGGAGTGTGAGGGGCAGGATCATAGAAAACTAAACTAGAACAGTCCTTCAATCAGAAGCCCGGTCATCAAGTCTTGATCCCATAAAACCTAGTTTCAGTAGTGAAGCTCATGTCCAGAGTAGTATACCCCTCAGGTCTAGACCGTACCCTATGTTCTATTATTAACAAAGACCCAACATCAAGACAGGATCAGATCCAGTCCCATCTTACAGACAGGACTCAGTCTGATCTCATCTTAATCCACCATGAGCAGAGCACTTTGCAGCATTTAGCAAGTTACAGTGGCAAGGACAAACTTCCTTTAACAGGCAGAAACCTCCAGCAGGACCAGACTCATGTTAGACACACATCTGCTGAGACCGTGTTGGAGAGAGGGATAGAGGGAGATGAAGAGAGAGCGAGGTGGGGTTTTTGATGTTGTTATTGTTGTATATTATTGATGTTTCTTATTGGATGTTGTTTTTGTAGTTGCTTGTACACTCAGACCAGTCCTCCTGAGAACGGTGCGTCCTCAATGACGGTCTTGTTTTCCTCAGTTCTGCTGCTGAGACTCAAACAGAGAACGTCTGTAAGTTAGTTGAACCTCAGAGTTAAAGAAACACAAACATAAAAGCAGCTTCTTTAAGAAACCTGTAATAATCTTATCAGAACTCATCGTCAGGGAGCGTTCAGTACGTAGACTACTTCTCCTCCACCTGCCCATCCCACAGGAACCACAGCTCAGGGCCTGCTGAAGAAGCTTCCCGTCTCCAGAGATTAAATCCACATCAGCATGAACGAGCTCTTATCTTCGAGTGACTAATTAGATTCTGTGGCTGCGATATGAATTATCTGATCCGCTGCTTATCAGCCGAGCCTCCAGGTGATGCTGAGGTAAGGACGGGAACGGAGAGCGGATAAATCTCTGCTTCTGATTCCTTTTATCTCTGCTGGTGCTTTAATCATCCCAAACTCATTCAGGCATTCATTCAACCTTTATTTAAACTCTCACTGAGGACGTGTTCTCTGTGATGTTAAGAGAACTTTTAAATCAGGACAAATAAAAAGACTAAATAACAGAATAAGGAAGAAGAAAGAAAAGAGAGACTTTCAGGGCCTGATTGTTCTCGTACAGATGCATTAATGTTGTTGTTATTGTTGGGAGTGGTTTAGTAAAATTCTCTCTCATTGGCTTAAAAAGCTGAAAAAATGACGATGGTGTCGTTCTTGTTTTTCTTTCTTCGTATCGTATCGTGTGTTGAAACACTGGCATCATGAGCTGCGAAGTCTCCACCTGCTGCCACATATGTATGCCTCTGTTTCGTTTCAGGCGTAAGCACAGACTGTATAAAATATGGACGTAGTATCCGTGATGTCACCCATCTGTTCCTGAGAGCTGTTTGGAAGCCAATCGACGGCGGCAGCCATATTGGAAATGTGGAACTCAACCAGGCAGAGTGTGACGTAAAGGGGCGGAGTTTGAGCCTCCTAGCCAACAGCTATGTGTTCCCGACCGGGAGTCACGTCAGTCATGTCCTTATTTAGGCAAAACTTGTAATCTTAATATCTTCTGAGCTGTTTGGAAGCCAATCGACGGCGGCAGCCATATTGGAAATGTGGAACTCAACCAGGCAGAGTGTGACGTAAAGGGGCGGAGTTTGAGCCTCCTAGCCAACAGCTATGTGTTCCCGACCGGGAGTCACGTCAGTCATGTCCTTATTTAGGCAAAACTTGTAATCTTAATATCTTCTGAACCGTCGCGATAGAAAAAAATTCACCCCCCGTACAGTGTGTGCCGATAGAGAGATCAGCTTCTTAGAGCCAAGCTGTTTTTTTAACCAGGCTGTAAACATGTTTATTAATGCTGCAAAGATCGTCTTTTTCCCATTCATGTCTATATGGATTCCGGTGTTTCTGCAGCCAGCCTCAAGAGGATTCTTGACATATTGCAGTTTATAACACTTCCGCAGGAGCTTCATCGTTTGAGACCGGAGGTTGCCGCTTGGGCGTAAGAGACAAAATGACGAAGATCCAGAGACGCGGAACAGAGACAGCGCCCTCTGCTGTTTAAAAAGCGTACATTTTTCATCTCTTCGTTGAATCGCCCCGCATGTTTCCTAATGTGCTACTCTCTCTTGAGGTAACATCCCCGGCTCTGTGAGGCTCTGCACTGCGGACGCTTGAAATAGATGAGTAACTATTTCCAGAGTAACTGAGTCTCGGGTGGAGGTAAAGAGGAGTCACTGGATTCCTTGGGCTGAAAGGAGTCTGTGTAAACGTCCTCCTACACGCCGCTGTGAGCGCGCTCTGGGGAACTGATGCTTCCTCTGACTTGTGATCTGCATTGTTCTGCCCCCACACTCTGTGAGCCATGCAGCGTGTTACTCAATGTTGTTTTTCTCAGTTCCTGATTGAGACACTAATTTTGAGTCACTCACTGATTCACTGTGACCTTTCACATGAAACGATCAATACTTCACATTACACCTCATATTAAAGTTGATCTTCAGATTATCACAGATTAAATCATCAGATTATATCGTATCACTTTATCAGATAACTGTCACTTTAACTTTCTGCATAATGTCCAAACTGTCCTGTTCTTTTTACTCTTTAGTAAACCTCTTCATACCTCTTTTTTTAAACTGTTTATTTTAATTTTTCACAGCTTGACACACAATTTCTACATTACTTACCATCTATATAATGAAGAAAGAAAATAAATTAAATTATTATAATAATAAAGAAAACGAAAATAAGAAAAAATGAAAAAACATTTCTATATAAATTAAAATAAATAAATAAAATAGTAAAAAAAAAAAAAAGAAGATGATCATACATTTGTTAAATCGATCTTATTTTATTGTGTTTACCTTCCTGCTTTCCATGTTGTAGGTTCCTGCAAATACTGAAACTACCCTCTCTGGATTGAGAAAGAGTTATCTCATCTCATTTCATCTCCTCTCATCTTATCTCATCTCTTATCTTAAAAACTAACCTGTACCCTTGCGCTTTGTATGTTTACAAGGACCAGACACTCATTTTTTATTTAAGCCTCTTTTTTTTTTTCATATATATATATATATATATTTTTTAAAAGCAGGTAGAAATCACAGTGCAGTTTCATACAATGGTTTTTGTTTTTCTTAAACATACATGAAGAGGAACATCCCTCCCTCCCCCTCTCCCTCTACCTCCCGCAAACCTGTTGTACAGTGAGACAGACAAGTAGAAACATACATATATATACGTAATATCCACAGTGACAACCAGTAAAGACCAACAGGTTTAAAATAACAATCATAATAATAATATAAAATACAATCAAAATAAACTAAGATAACTTAGGTATAAATTTAAAAAAAGAAACCAAAAAAACATGCAAATAGAATTTTTTTGTGCAGAGTAGTTGTGCAAATAAAAAGAGTTGCTATGTATGACTTAAACTACCACCAAGAGCAGTGGGAGTTGATTGCTCACGCCTTGGTTGACAGCATGCTTGGACTAGGTTCATGTTGGGCCAATTGGCCGGCAAACGGGCCGAAGTGAGCTTAATTTAAGGACACTTCTTGGGCTGGAAGATTGTCAAAATAAGTGAGTAATGGTCTCTATTTAAGCCTCTTTTAAAAACTGAATTCAGTCTTTATTTTCCTTTGAACTCTTAATGCTGCTAAAAAAGACGGAGCATATAATTGAGGACCGGGCCTCTATTTGACCCCAGGCCTGTATTTGGGGAAGCCGGTTGTTAGCATCATTTTATTTTTTATTTGATTCCATGTTATTGTATTATATTTTCTGGTATTCATCTGATTTTATTTAATTGATTTTATTTGATGTTATTTTATTTTCTGGTAGTTATCTGATTTATCTTATTAATTCTATTTTATGTTAATTTGTTTAATTTTCTGGTGTTTATATTATTTTATTTTACTGATTTTTTATTTTTTTTTAATTTTATTTTTAAGTATTACATTTTACACTCCTCTCTCTTGTTTTAGTCTTCTATCTTTTTACCTGTTGCTGCTGTTTTCTGTCTCTCTGTTCTTTGGTGCAGCACTTTGGGCTGCATGCTTGAGTGTATGAAAGGTGATATATAAATAAAGATGAGTGGAGTTAAAGTTGGTGACTAGCTGCTACTTAAAGGAGTTGACCAAGTTTAGAGGACACAAGTTAGTGATACTGAGTGTATTATTACCTACTTTACTGCGGTAGCCCTAAACATGGTTACAATCAGTGCTGATATATTACTCTGTTTAAGATTTAGACAATAACACAAAGACTTTTCCTCTAGCGTGAGCACAGACTGTCAGTGTTCGTTCTGCCGTGAGCAGAAAACAGCATTTATATTTGACATTGTGAGCTGCTGAATTTCTCTGAAGATATTCACTTCAGCCAGGAAAAAAAACGCTGAATAATTCACCAGATTTCTCTTTCCACAACACAGTTTGTCCTCGGCTCCTGAGGCACTTCTGTTCAGTCAACAACTTTCAAACTTTTCCACCTTCTTTCTCTCTCCCTGACTCCAGCTGGTTCAGACTTTCCGTGAAGGTGCGGAAGCTGAACACTTCTTCTTTTATTGACAGAAATCTCCCGAGGATGCAAACTGATGTACAGAAAGCCACTTCAGTGTGCTCCTCTGCTCTGCTGCACACACAGAATTCACTCCGCAGCATTTTGACTCACTGCACTTGTGTATTCATAGGAGCTGCTCACATTCATGAATCACTCTGGAAGTGTAATGAAGGACATCTCGCAGTGATGATTTCTTCTTCTGCTCTCTTTCAGACTGAAAGCTCTGGTGTCAACAGGAGGTCGGAGTGTGCAGGCAGCATGTGACTGGTGAGTACAACAAATGTGTAAATGAAACATCCTTAGAAAAGTCAGTAAGGGAAAATGAGTGTTACACTGCACCCTGCTGGAGATAAGAGGTAGAATTAATATGTGAAGTGAGCAAAAAGACGTCCTTTCTATCTTTTATCACCTCATCTATCAGAAGCAGCCGTCCTCTTCTCTCTGCGGTTGAGCCTCAGACTGATTTAAGGCAGCATGTTTAGACTCTCCTCACCTCCTGGTTCTCCTCTCCTCAGGCTGTTCTCCCACGTGGATGACCCGTTCCTGGACGACCCCCTGCCCAGAGAGTTTGTCCTCTACCTGCGACCCAGCGGACCTCTTCAGAACCAGCTCTCTCACTTCTGGCAACAGAGTCGAGTCACATGTGGCAAAAACAAAGCTCACAACATCTTCCCTCACATCACCCTCTGTCAGTTCTTCATGGTGAGTTAAACTGCTAGATCTCACATTGTGACACTCACATTCAGATTATTCATCACTATCAAGCGGCAAACTCCGGTCTAAAAATATGAGTCAATGCAGAAGTGTTAAAAGCTGCAGTTCATCGAGGATCCACTTGAGGCTGGCTCCGGAAGTACCGGAAGTCACATACAAATGAATGGGGAAAAGACGATCTTTGCAGCATTAATAAACATGTTTACAGTCTGGTACAAAAGATGAGTGTAGTCTGAATAGCTAATTTCTTGATGTCCTCTCACTGTCTTCCAATGAGAGACACAGCTGCCTGCAGGAACACTGCAGCTGTTGGTTAGGAGGCTCAAAGCCCGCCTCTTTACGTCACACTGGCTCGACAGAAGCAATATGGCTGCCGCAGCCGATTGGTCTCAAAACAGCTCTTCAGAAACAGATGGGTGACGTCACGGATCCTACGTCCATATTTTTTACAGTCTATGATCACTATACACAAACACTACTCAATCTACGGTGAATCAGAGATCACATGTGAACTAAATTAAATGACACAGTGTCAAGAAATTGCAGAATCTCTACCCTGATGTGGTCGATTTGGACGTTGTAGTGTTAAGGAAAAAAATATATATTATTATTATTTGTAGAGCACTTTTGAAAAAAAACAAGTTACAAACACATGGGCAGCAAAGTAAAACAGGCAGTTAATGAAAACACACTAGTCAAGATAATAAAACTTATTTTATTTCTTTTTTTTTTTTCTAATTCTCTTTTTATTGAGATATCTTGTCATTATAACACTTTTCTATACATCTTAAAAACATGACATTTTCTAAGTAAAAGAAACAAAAAAAACATCAACCTTCAAATCAATTGATAAGATGGAGTGACTGATAATAGGATGCCGTTAAAACATCTAGTGAGAATTTCTGTGTATGAAAATATATATCCAAATATCTCAATTCTAAAATCACTTTCCTTTTTCAGTCGTATAAATCAACTGGCCCTTCTTTAAAATTGCGAAATAAAACATATTTTAAAAAACAATAAATTCCCCTTAAAGAACTCTAAAGGATTAAAATTATTTTAAAATATATTTCTTAAGGGGCGTTGGTGGCCTAGCGGTTTAAGCGCCCCACATACAGAGGCTACAGTCCTCGTCCCAGGGGTCGCTGGTTCGATTCCTGCATGTCTTCCCCCGTCCACTACTCCCCACATTTCCTATCTCTCTTCAGCTGTCCTGTACAATAAAGGCAAAATGCCCTAAAAAAATATAAATATATATATATATTTCTTAAGACGGTTAAAATAAAATAAAATAAAATAAAATAAAATTCAGATAAAATCCAGGAAGGATTTAAAAGAGCTCACTGACTCAGCAGACCTGATCTCCTCGGGCAGATTGTCCCAGAGTGTTGGACCCCTCACTGCGAACGCCCTGTCCCCTTTCGTTTAATTGAAATGAGGAATTTGTCTCAATAAAATACTAAATCAAATATCTGTTATTATCAGATAAAACATTTGGATTACTGCCTCTAAAACCCTGACATATACAAATTCTTAAAGCTGCAGGACTATCCTCTCTATCTCTACTTTCTCTCTCCTCTTCCCTCTCAGTGTGCAGACCACAAAGCAGAAGCCTTATGCGAGGCGCTCAAGGCCAGCGTCCAGCAGTGGCGGGGTCGATTCCCAAGCCCTCTACCTCTCGAGCTCTACACGTCCTCCAACTTCATCGGCCTGTTCGTGGAGGAGCAGGTGGCCGACGTGCTGAAGCAGTTTGCGGCTGACTTCGCCGCAGAAGCAGCCCGGAAGGCAGGTGGGCGGCGGCTCGTCGTTTTACTGAGCGTGTAACGATTGATGACCGGCTCGTCTTTCATGGCAGCGGCAGTAAATGACAGATCAGGATGGAGGTCATGTTTGGTTATTAAAGCACTCACTCAATCTGTCCCTGCAGCCTTTTTTTAAACACAGAGCGTCTGCCAAACACTATTTCATGCCGCCGAGAGCCAAATCAGATTAGAGCCGTGCTGTTAGCACTGATGCTCCGTCACATTTCTGTTTCATGGTACAGAGACGGGTTTAAGTGTGTTGACCTTAGACTGTATAACAGATGAATGACTCACAGCTCCTCAAAAGTGAAGCAAAAACATTCTGAGCTCCTAAAACTGACTGGCTGCTGCACAGGTTTTGAACCATACCTCCTCCATATTAACAGATGGGACATGGGTCAAACTCCAAACGTCCAACTGTCTTTTTCTTGGAACTTACGTTTTCATTATTTGGTGAGTATGATACACTGAACGTCACAAATCATCAACAAGGTCTCCTCTTCCCCTCTAGAAGTCCACGTAGAGCCTCACAAGAAGCAGCTCCATGTAACTCTGGCCTACAACTTCCCCACCAATCACCTCCCATCTCTGGAGAAGCTGGCCAAAGGCATCGAGGTGAAGCTGGGCTGTGATTGGCTGGCGGTGCTTTTCTCCCGGGACATTCGATTTGCAAACCATGAGGTAGCCACGATTCAACTGACATCTGTGTTTGTTTAAGCTGTTGTCTCAGATTTGTTGTGAAATATTCAAAATAAGGGAGTTTGTGTAAGAGGCTCCTGTTTTATTAAAGACACGCCGAAATTCCCAGCAGATGATACATAACACTCCGGGACGCTCTTGTCAGTAACTCTGCCTCTGCTCGTCGTGTCTCCGCAGACCCTGCGTGCGATGTACCCCTACCTCCCTCAGAACGAGGACGAGCTGGAGCTGGTTCCAGGTGATTTTGTCTTTGTGTCTCCGGTGGATCAGGGCAGCACCAGTGAGGGCTGGGTGTACGGGACCTCTCTGGCTTCGGGGCTGTCCGGCCTGCTGCCCGAGAACTACGTCAGCCTGGCCGATGAGTCTGAGACCTGGGTCTTCCACGGGTGAGCTGAGAGCACATCACAGAGGTGTAAGAGGGGGCGTCACATACCCAAAGAAGTTAAAAGCACAAACCTGTGATATAATTTAAAGGTTGTAGGTTGGCTAAACTGACAAAACTTTGAGTCCCAGTTTGAGACGACAGGTATCATGAAGCTCTTATCAACGTCTCTGTTAACTTTGACTTCCTGCTTCAGGCTCTGAGCACGCTCACATCAAAGGAGGTGTCTGACTTGTCATGTGACGCTTCGACAGCACAAAAAGAAACAGATCTTGTGCTCTCTGCTTCAGTCACTGTCAAAATAAGGTTTAATGAGGATCATAGGAAATCTTATCTCAGTAAAAACTAACACTGCTTCTGTCAGGAGGGTGCAGAAAGTTGTTGCATTAATTCGTTTTTAATAGAAATTCTTTAGGCAAACTTAAAGCTGCTGTGAGGAACTTTTGGTTTGTATCGATTCTGGCGCCACCTTGTGGACAACATGATACCTCTTATCTCTTATCCTGTACATGCAAAATTTGTATCTTCAGACAATAACCTCGTCCTGTTGTGTTGAACATACAAATGTATCACACGGTGTGATTATTTGCCATGAAAATAGACATAACAGGGTGTTTCTAAAGCGAGATGTCAATCATCTGATCTGACACCTACCCCCTCAGAGTGGTTTAAGGCATTAAAAATGACAACAGAGAAGCTATCAGTGTTGTTGTGGATGGTCTTGTTTGCTTTTGAGAGTCATAAAGAGGCATCAGTATCAGTTTCAGTCTGTTTCTCAACCACTTAAAAACTCCTCATAGGGCCTTTAAGATCTCTTAATTGGATGTAAATCCTAAGAAAACCAGGTCCCTGGAGTGCTATGTCAGTGGGTTAGGTGCCCCATGTATGGAGGCTGCAGTCCTCATTGCACTGGTCGTATGATTGACTCCCAGTCCAGTCATGATGTGGTGCATGTCTCATCAGGTCACCCCTCATTTCTCTCCCCATTAATACTAAATGAATCACACTTTCTTGAAATGAAAAGACAGAACTGTAATGATGTGGTACTTCCTCCCTCGCTCTCCACAGCTCCCACTCGTTCTTCAGCTGTGGGCCCAGTGAAAGGACGAGCAAGGACAGAGGGATGTTTGACGGACTGCTGGACAGCCGACGCACTGACAACACGAGTCCTGGAGACACACCCACCCTCAGTCTCATCTGTCATCCTATGCAGGTACCTCTGTTTGTAAAAGAGATGTGAAGAGTTTTTGTAACGAGGCCAAACACACTTTAGTGAAAACTTCTCATCACCAGCAGGTTCTGCGGATCAGTGGGAGTCACTCGCGGCAGCCAAAGAGGACGCTGTTTGTGTGCAGGCACGGGGAGAGGATGGACGTGGTCTTTGGCAAACACTGGCTCACGCTCTGCTCCGACAGTAAAGGTGAGAGGTGAACTGTTTAGATGTTAAAAGCAACAATATTTATAACATTCTTTGATGCTGCGTGATGAAAAAGATACGAGTTCGAACCCCAAAAGGAAATAAATGTCCGTCTGATGTACCTCCAATTAATGAGTCTCAAGTTTACTAGAATAACATCATGATGCAAATTGGTGAAAATCAATAACTCAGGCTTGGTCAGGTCTGTCCTGAAGCAAACCAAGATTCCATTTGGTTCTGTTCTGCCTGCTTTTGCTGTCCATATGAGCTGTTTTTTTTTGCACACGCTGAAGCCTGCTGTTATTTGATTGGTCAGTACTACTCTGACTACAAAAGAAAAGCAGAACACTTCTCTTTTGAAGATCCAGACTTTCAGGCGCATGTGGACCTTGAAAGACGTATCAATATTCTTATAATGTTTTACTCTACTGTGTTCAAAATTCTACTTTGGTGACTCTTTAAATTTCAGTGCCCTATTTTAATCAGAAAGCACTTTTCATGCATGTGTTCATCTTGTTGTCGTGCAGGTAGATATGTCCGTTCCAATCTGAACATGCTTCCCAGTTTGCCGCTCTGGGGCGGACAGAGAGATTATGACATGGACGCTCCGATCACTGTGTTTGGATCCACACAGGCGCGACTAGTAGGTATGTCACCAGTTTAGATCTGAGCGCTGTTTTTACCTTATAATATATATAAAATGTGTGTTTCATGATTATGTGCTTTTCAAGGTGAGGCCCTGTTAGAGAGCAACACAGTGATAGACTTTGTGTACTGCTCTCCCTCCCTGCGGTGTGTTCAGACTGCACAGAACATCCTGAAGGGTATGAACATATAAATATCCTCCATCAATTATCTGTTGATCACAGTTTTCAGAGGAGTTTGTAAACTGTGAACTTTGTGGAAACAGGCCTGCAGCAGGAAGGGAAGATGAAGGTGCGAGTGGAGCCGGGGCTTTTTGAATGGACCAAGTGGGTTTCTGGGAACTCGCTGCCTGCGTGGATTCCTCCCTCTGACCTGGCTGGGGCGCACTTTAGCGTGGACACAACATACAGGTCTGTAAAAACACACCTTGTGCTATAAAGTCTTTACATTGGCTGCCTGGTTTGAAGTGATTTTTAAATTATTTTTAAGGTGCTGCATGGCCTCACACCAGACTACATATCAGCCTCTCAGATCCTCCGGCTCCTCTCTTTTAGCTGTTCCTCAGAGGAGAACTAAAACATTTGGTGACGCTGCTTTCAGCAACAACGCTCCTAAACTATGGAACAGCCTGCTGGAGGATCTGAGAGGAACTAGAGATATTGAGACTTTTAAACTTAAATTAAAAACATATTTATTCAGTCTGGCTTTTATGTAGGGTTTAACAATTGTATTACTTACTTTAAACTTTTATATTGATTGTAATTTTGCTTTATTATTTGATTAATTTTAAGTATTTATCTTATTTGTATTTATTCATTTATTTATTTCTTTATTTTAATTTATCTACTCAGTTTATTGATATTTTTAGCCTTAAATTTATTTTCAACTCTTATCCTTACCCTTTTAAATTTATTCATTTTAAGTATTTGTATTATTAATATTAATTTGACGCATTAGTCTCTATTTTAAATCTATTTTTGTGTCATGTGTTGCCATTATTTGATTTCTGCTTCCTTCTTGTTTTCAATCGCTGTAAGGCACTTTGGGTTGCATTTGATTTGTATAAATGGTGCTAGATAAATAAAGCTTGATTGATGGATTAATTGATTAAATCGATCTATAGTCAAATAAATCCAGGTGTCCTCTGCTAAATGTAGTATGATATTATTCATTTTTTAAAGCATCCAACAGAAACATTGTCAGCCGGCCCGCTCGTGTCTGTGGTGTGTCGTGTCTCTACCTGAAGGACTTCCTCCTTCGTCTGTCATATTGAAAACCGGAACATACTTTTTGTTTCCCATCATTGCATGTTCGAGGCTCTTTCACTGACGTTCACGCCCTCAAACCTCAGAGCACTCTAAAACCTGCCTTCACTCAAAGTCCCCAAGCAGAAACAAACTCCATGAACTCAACAGTTTCTAAAAGTTCTGTTTGGTGTGTGTGTCCATGCAGACCTCTGATCCCTGTCAGCAAGCTCACTGTGTCCGAACCCTTTGAGACCTACATGAGCCGGAGCTACCAAGTGACCAAAGACATCCTGTCAGACTGCAAAAACACTGGTAAGAACCTCTCTGCAGAGCTCCCGGAGCATCTGGAGGAGGCTCTCGAGTGTGTGTGGGTGAACTTGTACTTTGTTTTACTCAATCATGTGTTTGCTCTGTGCTGAAGTTGCATCCTGCCTGCTTTTCCACTCTCTGCGCAGGAAACAACGTACTGATTGTAGCCCACGCGTCCTCCTTGGAGGCCTGCACGCGCCAGCTGCAGGGCCGCAGCCCACCGAGCGTCAAGGACTTCATCCAAGTAGTCCGAAAGGTCTGTTTACTGTAAATCCTTTTTTAATCCGGTCCATCAGAGTTTAGTTTCCCTTTTGTCCGTCACACAGTTACTATCAGGCCATCATTACTCCAGTCTGGCTGCCTCTCTCCAGAGAAATCACTTTCACTCAACTACAGCAAAGTTAGGTTTTTAATATGGAGCCAAATGGGATGGTTTATCTTTTGGAGTCAGCCCCTAGTGGACACCCAAAGAACTGCAGTCGGGCTTCATTCAGTGCTGCTCTGTCTCCTCACTTAATGTCTTTTCCTCTTTGTGGTCCTCAGATCCCGTACCTGGGCTTCTGCTCATCAGAAGAGCAGGGGGACACGGGGGTGTGGCAGTTAGTGGACCCTCCCATCCTCCCCCTCACACATGGACCAAACCACAGCTTTGACTGGAGAGAGACGCTTCTGCAGGAATGACACCTGCCTGCTCCGCCGGCCTCATCATACTGTAGTCTCACAGAGAAAGTTCCAGACTAGTGTCCACTGAAATCCTGGATCCTCTCTGAGTGCAGCTGCAGAGACGTTTCCTGCCTGAAGACGAGGAGCTGAGAACCAGCCGGGGGGAGCTGTCCGTTTAGCAAATACTCTCGTCACAGTTTTATCGTCAGCTGTTCTCAAAGCTGGATCATCCCAGTCTCAGAACATTTAGTGAGATCAGCATGTTTTTTAACGTGTGCAGTGTACACGAGTAGTGAGAAGGATCTGAATGTATAACATGAAGTGTGCAGAGCTGCAGTGTCATGTGATGCTGATGTAATGACGTTTAAAGCAAAAAAAGAAAGAGAACATTGAAGATCTTCAGCTCCATCTATCCGGTTTTATTTTCTGCTTGAAAGTCGGGTAGATTCAAGTTCATGAAGCCAAACAGTTCAAATCCAGAACATATCAGCTGTGTTACTTCGTGTTTGTGTCCCTTGCAGAAGTCTACATTGACTTGTTGAAACGGGCTGTTTTAGATCATCAACAGAAACATTAGGTGGTAGTTTTAGAAACTGATTTTTGTTAGAGTTAAAATCAGACGGTGTATTAAAGATCCAGATCTCCTGACCCTGTGTTAGAAACCACACCTCAAAGCCAACTCTGCTTAGCAGTCAATCTGACTTTCGATGGCACCATAATACTCAAACTCATCATGCTCAGTTAAAGCTCCTGTGAGGAACTTTAGCTTTGTGTTGATTTTTGGCGCCCCCTGTGATCAAAGTGTTATGTCCCACCTCTTTGTTGTTATGCTCTTTACATATGCAACAAAAATATCTGCTCTTTCTGACAGTCAAATGTTTAATTCACTGTGAATTTTTATGACTTTTCTTCAGGGTCACATGGTCTGACAGCAGCCCCACTGCAGAGGGTTCAGACATTAAAATAACTTCACTAAAATAATCCATCTGGGGTCTTGTTTGCAAATTATAAAGAGTTATCTGCATCATTTTCAGTCTGTTTCATAAACAGCTCCTCACAGGAGCTTTAAAGAAGACGTGAAACTACGGATAGAGTCCATGGATCAATAAGGAAAGTGTTTACTGAGACACAAATTTGACTATATCTCATCTGGTTTGAATAAATCTGAGCCAATGACTCCCCCTGCTGGTCATTAGATAGAATGCAGCTTAAATCTATGAAATGTCTTCTCCTTTTACAGGGTAAAGGGTTAACATATTCAGTCAATGTTGACGATGGTCCCACATGGGTTTCTGTAGTTTTTATTTAATTATTAACTTCAATTACCGCTCTAAAGGCCAGGGCAGTGGAGAGCTCTGTCTGTAATAAAAGAGTTTACTCTGCGCTCAGCAGGAACTCCACGGCCTCTCATCGCCAGGATTAAAACAAGTCATGTAGATTTTTCTTTTTAAAACAGGTCATCCTCTGTCCAGCCTGAAGGAGAACTCAGACTCAGCTCACTTCATGTCTCCATCAGGGACTCCCCAGATACTCCAAACACACCACTTTCTCTCTAGTTTGGCACCTTATGTAGCACATCCAGTCCAGCTGTCCCTGACGTTGATGTCGTGTCTGTCAAATGAAGCAGCAGCAGCGACTTCAACAGCACAACCTGCACTAAAGACAATCACACAGGAGTTTGTGATTGTGTGTTGTTACGTGTAGTCCAGAGGTTCAGAGTAGCTGTAAATACTCATATTTTCAGAAATGTCTTCCGGCTGCTTTTTTTTTTTTTTTTTTTCAAATATTTCATGCAAAATGTAAAGAAAAGATTTTAACTTTTAATCGCATGCAAGAATTTATTTATGCTCTTTATCTCAGGTGTTGACTGCATTTCAGAAGTGAACGTTTGCAGTTTTGAGACGTGTGACATTGAGCTGCTGTGGTGAATATGAGACTGAATATGAGAAGAGTCCATCATCGTGGTGTTATGTGTTTTTGTGGAGACAGAAAAGCTCAATAAATGCTTTCACTCATGGGTGTTTGCTCACTTCCCCTAAAGCCACCCCTGCTGAGGTCAGTGACCCAGTCAAAAAAGTCTGGACACACCCCTTGTCCCAAAACAGACACCCCCAAAGGTGAATCCAAATACTAAAGCATTTTATTTTTATGTTAAAAAATAAAATGTTTGATTAATTTAAAGAGTGAAACAGAAGAAGAAGAGAGCGATTCAAACAAGAAGCCATGATGTTCTTATATCTTTATTTATTGAACACATCACCAAACATGTGCAGCAGCTCACTTTAAGTCACCTTCATGATTTATTTAAGATGACGTGTGAGCAGGCTTCTTATACATTTATTATAGTTTTTCATTTCTCCTCTGTCGTTGTGTCTGAAGTTTGACAAAGAGAAATACTTTGATGAATGCCGGCCTCAGGAGGAAAAGGAGGAAACGTCACCATGTGATCTGTGATGAGTTATCATTCACAGTCTGTGTTTGTTCTGATGAAACATTCAATAAAAGATTTTTCTACATAGCAATAACATCTGAAGGTGTGCAGAGTTATTTTTCATCAGCAAAGGTTCAAACTCTGTGGAGACAAAGAAACCCAATAAAAGTCTGCATTCTTCTTTTGGTTCTGAGTGTATCCACAGTGAACTTTCCACTTAAACAAGAAATAATGACGATACATTGAGCTCTGGTCCTTAGAGGTTTTGATTCTTATAACTTTGGTGATTATTGTTGGTTTAGCTCTCTGAATGTTGAGATTATTAACTGCTTGTGGTTGGAAAACTCCTCTAACATGTTGCTATCAACCGATATTTTATGGTTTATATACCCAAACAGATATTACCTCTGAAGACCTGAGGGATGAAATCAGACACTAACACTGGACATGACTCCACAGGTTTATTGATCATGAAAAAAAAAAACAAGTCACATTGTGTGTCCATTCAAACAAACATTAAAGCTTTAAAACAAACATGGCCGATGTTATCTAACCTCTAGTGTGAGAGGTTTAAATGATTCAGACAGAGCAGAAATACAACATGTGATCACAGGGAGCGTACAGTGAAGCAGAATGAAGATAAAAACACAGGTTTTCATCTCTTCAAGGCCGACACCTGGTTTCCTGAGAAGACACATTTATGAAACATTGAAGGCGACATGTTTGAGGATCTTTTAGAAACACTTCAGGTTTCAGATGTAGAGTACAGCATGTCTTTGTTACAGCACATAGAAACCTCCATCTTTATTATTTCTGCTTTTAGAACTGATATAAAGTTAGATATGTGCCGATGAACTATGAATTTAACATCTTTAATTTATTAAGATTATGATAGCTTAGCTCATCATTTAGAAACCCTGACTGTATTTAAGAAGAGGATGTGTTGTTCTTTCTTTCAGCCAGCAGGGGGCGACGTCAGTGTTTAAAAACAGAAGTCCAAACTTCTTACTGGAGTTTTCACCTCAGTGAACATTTCTCTAACACGTTCACATTAAACTCTTCTTTAACAACACAAGATGTAAACAGATGATTTAGAATAACAGACTTTAAAGCAGGGAGAGCATTTTAAGAGCGTCTGATGAATTAAAGTTACCGCGTGTTTCAGATGGACTTTGATGATCACTGTAGTGCTTGTGTCAGCTGATAGTTTAGCTCCTCTCCTGCTCAACCTTCTGCTCTAAAAGGTCAAAATAAAAACATGATGGTGATGATCAAAGTGACACACAGGGTTACAAATGTCTGTTTGGCTCCGCCCACTTCTTATGAGACATCTGTTCAACAGAAAAGTCTCAACGAAGAGAAGTAACCCAGTATGAGGTCCAGATCTCCAGTTAGAAGATACAGGCGATGAGATCAGACACGAGACTGAACTGTATCTCATGATAACTCTGATTCATCGTGTTATTAATAAATATCTGTTATAGTTCTGATTAATCAGCTCACTGGTTGGATTGTTTGTAGAAAGCAGCGGTTCTTCAGCAGAACTTCACAGACACATCGACGTTAACAAGTCCACGCTGACCTTTAATCAGGTTCAAAGTCAGAGAAACGAGAGAAACAGCTGAAACACTCAACTGAGGCCCCCTGGTGGGCTGAGGAGGTACTGCAGGTGAGGAGGTAGAAGTCGTTTATGATTAATGACTCTCTGTTTTATAATTTGATATGAGCACTTATCTTGATCCTTTACAAACTGTTATGTTCATGTAGTTGGATTATTAATCTCCCAGCCTCAGCGGGACGTCAGAGGAAACAGGTGTTGAGTGAGTCCGGAGAAAGGAGGAACATATTTCAGGACGCAGAGTTTTAACAGCGTCCTCTGTAAATACTGAGCTGATATAAAAACAACAAAGAGATGAAACAGTGAGGATATCTGTCAGTGATGATGCTTTAACAGCCGTGAGCATGTTTGAAGGCAGCGTGGTGTTTCTCCCTGATTATCCCAGTGAGGCTTCAAGGCTCAGGAGAAGTTTCTCTGAGGTTCTGAGTGTAAGAACAGGAACCAGAACCAGGAGAGCGACGGACTCAGATGTTTCAGACGAAACTCACTGAGCTCAACTTTGGTCCAAGCAGGGCCTGAAATCCTCCATCATTGATCTCACCAAGGAGTCAGCGTTTCTCTCTCTCTGAACTTCAAACATGAAACATAAAATAAATTCAAACATGGACTCCACACGAGGCTGTGGAGGCCCCGCCCCTCCTCCAAGAGCCCCGCCCCTCACCCTGTCAGGATTATCTGGCGTCGTTGAGCTGCCTGGCCACCGTCAGGATCTCCTTGGCTCCTTGGCTCAGCAGTAAGTCGGCCAGGTCGACCCCCAGCTGCTCAGCCCGGTTCTGGGCTTCACCCGAGATCTTCGTGGCTGTGACTCCCACTCGATCAAGCTGCTTGTTCGCCGCCTCCGGACTCTGTCACACACACCATCCAGTAAGTTACAAGACTTAACACCTTCAACACGCTCCATCCCATCTCCACTCTGAGCTCTCAGCTGTTACCTTCTCACCAGCAGCGATGCTCGTCTGCATGGTCTCCTTCAGACTGTCTGATCCGTCCAGACTGTACACGGCCCCCGTCAGGTAGAGCTGAGGAGAATCACACACTCAGAGCTCAGGCAGCGAGTACATTCAGGACTTTACTGCGTCTGTTATGTTGTTCAATTCATGGAGGTGTTTTATTTTGGCGGGGAAACGTTGACTTCACAGAGTCTGGTGTTTGTGGAGCGTTCTCACCTGAGAGTCCTTCACCTGAGTGTGAACAGCCACCGGAACGCTGCAGCCGCCCTCCTACAGACACAGTTTGATTCAACACACAGTCAGCTGCACGCTCACACACTGTGTGAGTCAGTGTGTGTGTGTGTGTGTGTGTGTGTGTGTGTGTGCGTGTGTGTGTGTGTGTGTGTATGTGTGTGTGTTTGTGTACCAGTTTCCTTAGGAAGGCTCTCTCTGCGATGCAGTGCAGCACTGTGTCAGGGTCGTGGAGCACAGACACCATCTCCAGGATGTCAGCATCTCTGGCCCGGACCTCCACTGCAAGAGCTCCCTGACAACACACACACACACAGATTAAAACAACACACACACACATGGTTGAACTCTGGGTTGGAGCTCACTGCGATGTGTCAGTCAGGTTTACTCCGGCCCCCGGTCCGTACCTGTCCCACAGCATACATGCAGTCTTCAGGCGTCAGGATCTAGCAGAGGAGAAGATCAGACCGTCAGATGAGAAATGTCACCCTCAGACTTCACAGGGACCACTTCAGATCATCAACAACTCTTTGTACCTGGCTGATCCGGCTCTCCCAGCCCATCCTCTTGAGGCCGGCAGCAGCCAGGATGATGGCGGCGAAGTCGTCCTTCTCGTCCAGCTTCTTCAGACGTGTGTTCAGGTTCCCGCGCTGAGAAACAAACGCTCAGGAAAACAACACAGAGACAGATCTTCACTCAGAGGGAGCGCTCTCCTCTGAAGCTTCTTGAACCTGGAAATGAACAGTTTGTCCTGCAGTCAGATCTGGATCACTTCCTGCTTTCATCGGGCTCTGACCGACACTGAGAGTCTCTGAAAGGATACGATATCTTTGAAGTCCAGGTGAGAGAATCTCTTCTTCAGCTGAGCGGCGCGGCGCAGCGAGCTGGTGCCGATCACGCTGCACAAACACAGAATGAAGAGATGTTATCCACAGTGAGGACATGAGAGGAGGACAAACACACGGGCTGAAGGGTCTGTTTGACTGAACCTGTTCTCTGGCAGAGTCTCCAGACTCTTCCCTTTATGTTTGGGGTGAAGCACCACTGCATCATGGGGGTTTTCTCTCCTACAGCAGCAGGAAGCAAACAACACTGAGTGGTTACAGCTGCTCAAAGAACGACCACAAAAAGCTTCTCCATGAAAACTACAGACACGAGCAGAACGAAGAACAAAGGGATGAAAGGTTGGACTCAGAGTGAACGCTTCACGTGTGAGACTCACTTCAGCACGGCCCCGATGGTGAATCCTGGAGGCAGAGTGGTGGGAAGGTCTTTGAGAGAGTGAACGACCAGGTCGACCCTGAAGGACACACGAGCACAAAGGTTGAGACGGCTGTTTAAATTTCACTCAGCTCTTCACGCCGGGCGGAGAGGTTCAGGATCTAAAGAGAAGTGTGACTGAGGATCTGGATCAGAGGAGGAGTCCAACACGAGGAGCAGAAAGAAGTAAGCGTGTGCTTCCTCTGACTCCTCCTCTAACGTGTGGTTTGTTTCGTGCGGCCTGCTGAAGTCTGAGTGGAGACTGTGGTTCAGGTTTAAAGGCTCACAGTGTGCTGAAGCTGTGTGCTGTCACACACACATGTTTACACTCACTCGTTCCTCTCCAGAGCGGTCTCCAGCTCTTTGGTGAACAGACTCTTCTCTCCAATCTGAAACAAACAAACAAACAAACACTGAGCTGAACTCAAACACTGATCCGTGAACGATGGTGAGCACCAGGACTCTGAAGAACGTGAGCTTTAGAGCTGAGGAGGTTTTGTTAGAAAGCGTCTCTTTGAAAGTTGCTCCAGGTTTCACGTGTGTTTTTAAAGATGGCGGTGCTTACCTTCGATAACGCCGTGTCCAAGATTTTGTCTCCGGTTGTTGTCATGCCGACTGAAAGAGAGACAGAGGTGAGTGTGGAGACCGTTCAGACCTCTGATGTGGTTTCTACATGAACATTGTTCTTCCTTTAAAATAAATCCTAACACCAGGAGGAGCCTGAACACATCTTAAACTTTATCTCACAGGCGTTAAAATAATTCATAAACAGTTTTAAACTCCAGGGAAACAGCTGATCAGAGAACAAAGGCTGCTGGGACTCTCACCTATCTCCAGGTGGAGGTCACTGTACAGCTCTTTCAGCATGGCGGCCACGCTGTCGGTCTGGATGCGAGCCAGCTGGAACAGAAGGAAACAGAAGAGCTGGACTTTAGCTGGATCGTGTTGATGGTTTAGAGAATGAATGAAACAGCACAGAGTCAGAGAGCTTCGAAATCAGACTGAAACACAGAGTCAGAGCTTTGTTTCCTCTGTTGGAGGAGCCTCAGACGTCTCACTCTGCTGAATCTGAAGCAGCATGGAGGAGCATCTTTCAATCAATGAACCGTTTCAGCTCTGACTCATGTTTAATCTACACACTGAGGCTCTCACGCTCACATTTATTCAAGCTGAACTCTAATCTGTCACATTGAAGATGAAGACAGTCACTTCTTTAAAGCAGAGTAATATTCAGGATCATGATTTGAAGTAAAGCAGCTCTGTACCTGGCTCTGACGGGTCCCGATCCGGATGACCCGACTGACTTTTCCATTCCCGTCCTGCGAGGAAAAGAGAAACCAGACGATTTAACGTTGTATTAAAACACTTGAAGGTTTGAAGAACAGAAATAACCTCCTCTATAACTGCTTTATAAACGTGCTGAGGCGTTCTCTCTGCTCGCCTCACCCTGATGTACTTGTAAGGTCCTTCCTCCATAATCCTGAGAGTCTGCACTGAGCGTTTGCACTGTGCTGGCTATTGTGTCCTCTGTCTGCCTGCTGTGTCTCCTTAGTGAGGAGCTGAGCTGAGGTCATGTAGACTCAAGATACTGAACAGTAGTCTTTTTTACTGGATTACACTACCCCCTCCTCCTCCTCCAGGACCTCCACCCCAAGATATCTCTGGTTCAAAAGATAAGAGCGCCGATTCATGGAGTCCGTTATTAGAGGCAGGGAGGGGCGGCTAAGATCCTGAGTTTGAGGTGTAGTCACAGTGTGGTTGATACAGAGGATTGAAGAGTTTTGTAATTCTAACACGCCGTCTGCTTTAAACTGAGACAGAAACCTGCATCAGTAAAAATAATCTCTAAAGCATTTTGATTGTATATTGAGCAGGTTGTTGGTGTTAGGGTTATGCTCACCCTGTCCTTGTTGCTTGCTAGAACAACCTGCTCACCGTACATGATCCCACACATTACATGTATATTTAATTGAGGAATCAATATCTTACTCCAATTATTGATTTGGGAACACATTGGATTGTCTTTCTTGGTGAACAGGACCACATAAATCAGAGCTGACTTACTTATACTTACTAAAATCAGTAGTTTTCGACTACCTCAAGTGCTTTATGGTTGTTATACATTTACATGCCTTGTCGGAGGGGGTAAGTGGTAATCAGCCAAATAAAATAGTATAAATGATAAAAAACAATAAATATTGAAAAATGACATATTGTGATGATGAAATACGCAAAATCTCCCACCCCACAATGAACTGAAATGAGAATTTAGAGCAACTGTTTGCTTTTTGAAGGAGTATTTCATCTAGAAAAACAAATAACAACTCATTTTTATTTATGAGAGACATAATTGCTGTTGTTTTAGAGACTGAAAACCACAGCAATAGGTAAAAATTGAAAAGAAAGGGATATGATATATGATTCTTAGAAATAAAATGATTGACGATAAAATGAATAGAATAACAGAGAAGTATCAGAAAATAACAATAAAATAAAATAATTATAATAAAATCAATACAAGAAAAAATCTGAAAAATACCAGAAAATGAATAGAAAAATAAGATAGAATAAAACAATTCACAATAACTAGTGTCTTCTTACTTTTTCCCTTCCTCTATGTTGCTCACTGTGTTGCATGTCGTATTTTAATATTTGAGGGACTATTTAATGTTAATTTGCTTCACTCATTGTGGTTTAACAGTTGTAAGTAGTTTCTCTTCCTCTCGGAAAGACAGAAGTTGTAGAAAACAACATTTAATCTGATAAACTTTCATATCTTTGTGAAGATTTGTTTCGAAGAAAAGTGCTTCACCGTTAAGTGAAGACAAACCAACGGCTACATAACGACCGATTCAGTGTGGGCGGGACTAAGCGATGAAGCTCGCTACCTTTAACTAATATTAAAGATATATCAAGGAAATTACTTTAAAAATCTGCTTCATTAATTAGCCAAATGTTGTCTTTACGAGATTAGGTACGTTTCGATATATTACTGGAAGTAATTAGGGTTGTAAAGTAACAGGGAACATGCATAAAATATTTTTAGCATGATTTCTGTGTAACGTTTTTGCCTACACAATGTTGACTCGAGATTTATCAAGCTAGATGAATACATTTATTAATATACAAAGTCATCTACGTGTTAAAAAACAGTTCCAGAGTGAGTTTTAACCAGTTTACTCGCTTTTTCTGCCTCTGTAGTGCACGTTTGACAGCAGCTCCACATCTTTCCACTAATCCAATGGAAGAGCAGAGTTTTTTGACAGACACGGACATTGACCAATCGTCGCGCTCTAAATGACTGAGAATGCGGAAATACTGCCTTTCATAAGGAGCGAGATTTTGAAGGTGCTTCATGCATGCTTCTAAACCACCGGGTCAGTACTTATCAAACTTACCTGAGAACTCGCTCCCGCAGACATGTCGCTGCTCCGGTTCAGTCTGTGGATGATACACGAGTTAACAGAGGGGTTCCCGAAACACAGGCGCCATTAAAAACACGTGAAAGTAGAAAACAATCACAGAACTCCTCAAACTGGCTCCACTATGAATGAAGGCTGAACTCGTGACGTCACTTAACCGACTGGAGGTCGTTTCCTTGTTCCGTCTGTGAGCTTCCTCACTCGGGTAGAGAGCAGGCAGTCTCCTGGTAACAACAATAAAAGTTCACTTTTACTGATTTGACAACATCTGGATTACTTTCCATAAACATTTAAAATAAATGTTATTCTATAAACTGTTCTTCGAGACTCAGCCATTAATGTTTCAGTATTTTTATCAGTTTAAATGTAGTGTCTTAGTTGGAGAGGTTGATGTCACAAAGCAGAGATGCACAGATAAATGCATTTGAGATTGAATATGATCTATACATTTGCCCTCAGGAAGAATTTTTGTGGGCTTTGCATTATGTTAAATTAACAGGCTTACATTTCTGTTTGCTGTTAAGTTTTTGTTACTTATAATGCTCCCTGCACAAAAAACAGAAAGATTTTAAGTTTAAATGAAATATTTTTGTGATTTTTGTGGACTCAATCAGTCTTTTGTTTTATCAGTATATGTACTCTAAAATATGTTGTTGATATTAAACATTATAAAAGAAAAACTACAGGACAATTGCTCAGTTTCAGAAATGTCTTTGTATATATCTCATTTAAAGGTTGATGACAGTATTAATATTAATACTTTCTTTTATTGTTTTTATTTTAGTTGCTTCTTAATGTTGAGAAAATTCCACAGTCACAAAAAGATGTGGACAGACTTAAAATCAAACTTGAGGCACTTATTGTAAAAACTGTGCGAAAAGGGCCCCCCTGAAAAGACTTTCGGAAAAAGAAAGCTGTTTGAATGAAACACATGTTTTAATAAACAAAGCTTATAAAGAAAATGACCAGGAGCCATGTGGTAAAATAATATCACAGGTTTGTCCTTTTTCTGTGTAATCTGAATCCCCAAATTACCATTCCATTTGCACAGTTTGCTTCCTCAAACTTGATGTCATTTAATTTAAAGTTACTTGTAATTTTGATGCATATACAAAATAATTTTAGTTTGATTGAAGCCCCATGATTCAAATGTACTTTGAATTTAATTTATTTATTTAACTTTGATTTTGTTTTGAGTTATTTTAAGTTGTTATATACTTTTGTGTTTCACTTGATTAGTTTGGTTGTTTGATCCTTTTTGTCAATTGAATATAAGTCTTTGAGTGATTGATAAAATGTTTGACAGCTCAATGCCTGTTTGTTAATTGAAAAGTATGAATACACGAACAAACTACAGGACGTTGCGTGTGGCTAAAGCAGCGGGTCAGTCCTCAGTTCTCTTGCTGCTGGATCTGTCTGCTGCTTTTGACACAGTAAACCACCAGATCTTCCTCTCTACACTCTCCTCACTTGGTATCTCAGGGTCTGCCCTCCAGTGGTTTAAGTCCTACCTCACAGGGAGATCTTTTAGAGTATCATGGAGAGGAGAAGTGTCCAATATGCATGGCTTATCAACAGGGGTACCTCAAGGGTCAGTGCTTGGTCCCCTCCTGTTCTCAATTTACACCACATCACTTGGTGCAGTGATCCGCTCCCATGGCTTTTCCTATCACTGCTATGCAGATGATACACAGTCTTTTCCACATGACGACACAACTGTCTCAGCTCAGATCTCATCCTGCCTTGCTGATATTTCTAAATGGATGAGGGAACGTCACCTACAGCTCAACCTGTCCAAGACTGAGCTTATCATCACTCCAGCCAGTCCCACTATGGACCCACAGATCAATATCCAGTTTGGATCTCAAAACCTCATGCCCACTAAATCTGCCTGAAATCTGGGTGTCATGATGGATGACCAGCTAACCTTCAAGGTTCATGTTGCCTCGATTGCTCGGTCCTGCCGTTTTCCCTCTATAACATCAAGAGGATCAGACCCTACCTGACAGAACACGCAACACAGCTCCTGGTTCAGGCTCTTGTAATGTCACGCATTGACTACTGCAACTCTCTACTGGCAGGCCTCCCTGCATTCACAGTTAAACCTCTGCAAATGATCCAGAACGCAGCAGCACGTCTGGTCTTCAACCAGCCTAAGACAGCTCATGTCACTCCCCTGCTCATTTCGCTACACTGGCTTCCAGTTGCAGCTCGCATCAGATACAAAACTCTAATCATGACTTACAAAGCAGTCACCAAAACCGCTCCAGTTTACCTGTAACCCCTCATCCAGGTCTACTGCCCTTCTCGCCCGCTACGCTCAGCCTCTGAAAAGCGCCTAGTGCTTCCAGCACACAAGGCCTCAAAATCACTAGCTGGACTCTTCTCTTCTGTTGTCCCTAAATGGTGGAATGAATTGGCCAACTCCATTCGATCTGCAGAGTCCCTCTCTACTTTCAAAAGACAGCTAAAGACCCAGCTCTTTAAGGAGCACTATGCACTTAGCTAGACTGTTCTCCATTGTTGTCCCCAGTGGCAGATCATGTCTTCCAGCTACAGTTGACTCACACTGTCCTGCTCTACTCTGGGAATCTGTGTTCAGCTCTTGAGTGACCCAGCACTTGGTACTTTGGTCATCATTGTGGTGATGTTAATCGCTGATGATGATAATGGAAGGTCTTAAATTGTTTGGTTGCTTCATTGTAGATGTTCCTTATTTTGAAAAAAAAAAATAATAATTCCTTACTTATTTTTGTGCATTGCCTTTACACTGCTTGGCAGTACCTGCACCCAAATTGACTTGAAGCACTTTGTTACTCTTACTGATCTTGTTTCCTCTTGTCTAGATCTTTGCTTGTGTTGTTCTTGTTCTCGTATGTACGTCGCTTTGGATAAAAGCGTCTGCTAAATGACATTGTAACAAACAATCAATCAAAAAAAAAAACCGAGGTAGTTTAAATACTGGCATCTGGTGGCCAAAAATAGTTCTTGCAAAACTCATTTTCTGAGGTTGTCATTCAGAAACGTATTCTGATTTTTAACGTTAAAAAAAGCCTCAAATGTTAGTGAAACCAGGTGTATGATTTAAAAAAACATTTGCTATAAGATGATTAAAGTGACAACACGTGTTGAGCATCTGTGCAAAGAGTCTGCAAAACTCTATCGTGGCTGTTAAGTGAACTATATTAAGCTTTAATGTTCCAGTGTTTAATATTTTAACTATTCAAACACTTGTGAATACAGAACTGGTTGTTGCAGGGGAACAAAGAAGCTGATGTCCGTGAAATACAGTAGTAACTTGTAGTTAAACAACCAGGCCGCCATTTTGGATCAGCCCACGTCACTGGTTTCCACGGTGGGCGGATCCAGCGCGGCACTTCCGGTGGAGACGTGGCTCTGCTCTGCTGCCATACTGACGCTAACTAGCTAACAATCACACAGCCTGTAGTGAGGTGAATATTCCCACCGAGCCGCTTCAGAGGGAACAGACACCAACAGGGCGAGAAGAAACGACACACAGAACATCATCGAGAAATAGGAAGAGACCAAAATGGTGAGTGATGGTCTGAAGTTAAATCATTTCTGCGGCTTCAGTCGGGCCTAGCAGTTATCATAACACTGGCTAACATGGAACAAGCTAGGCTAAGTGCTAGCTGCCGAGAATCTCCAAAAGAGAAATCAGAAAATAACGCTGTTATCTGCTCTGACAATGTTAACATGGTGTTGAATTGATAAGATAAAGATATAAATGAATCGTATTTGTATGCTACATGTTTTAATTACAGGTGAGAATGCGGTTAATGAATGTGCAGACACTGCTGACGTTAACTTCCAGCGTTAGCATTAGCTCCTGTCACTGATCCGAGCTAACATCACCTGCTGTCAGATCCTCCCTCCTCAGAAACACTTTATTCCTTTACATTCTTACACTTTCAGACATGTTTATTCACACTATGGTGCATTATTAACTCTGCAGCAGGTGTTCTGGACTGTCAGGGTGAACCACAGGTGTTGTTTGTTCGGATCAAGCTCGGATCCGTCGGCGTCTTTCATTTCTAACTTTAGCTTTGTCAACGTGGAATTATTATTTCACCATCTTAATGCAAACACCGGAGAGGAACACAGAGTCCATCTGGCTATATGAAATCTAATGTACACGTTAAAGCAGGTTCAGTCAGTATCATTTACACTCTGTACCTGGGTGTTCTGTTTGTACCTGGGCTGGACGAATGTGACCAAAATTACTATCACGAGAAGAATCGATATATCGATTAAACCGCGATTGTTATTGATTGATTTGAGGGTTTCTTTTTGTTTGACTTTAACCTTTAAAGAATACAGCACAGGTCCAGTTCTCAGGCTCCGTCTTGGCCCAAAATGAGGCTTACACATCAGCATACATGTTCAACCACTTTTCACAAGCAACACATTTTAGGAATTTCTGAATAATCTTAAACAATAATCTAGTAAAAATATTTTTCCAGTTTGATTTAATGGAAGATAAATTGAAAACGTTAATGTACAGTTAAAAAGCAACACAAATATTTAAAGTACTGTTTCATCTGGAGGACATTTTTGGTGTATTTTGGTGTATTTTTATGCATCTGTATATCATGGAATTGTGTTCAAATGTTTTCCTTTTTTATTTGAGCTTTTTGACATAATTCGACAGTTGTATTGAAAACTTGTAATCAACAATGTCATATAACAATACGACTATAAAATCCTTTAATAATAACAAGAAAATGAAAATAAATCAATAAAAAATATTAAGAGAAGAAAAGAAATAAAACCAAACAAACAATCAAAAACTTAAAGATAATAAATCTTCATGTACAGTATTTTCAAAGGAAAATTTTCCCCCATCTAAATGAAAGACGTCTGCAACATACTCTGTAAATATACATGTAGATACACAATGCAACAATTCTCCAAGCAGAATTCCATATTTCTATTTATTGTATTATTTAACTACTATTTTTATAATGTAAAACTACCTCTGCTACTCACCACTGCACTTTATCATATTATTTTAGCCTGTACATATTAGTCAAGCCTATTTGTTGTTTCTTTGTATTTATAGCTAAGTTTATTGTTATTATGTTTTTATTTTATTTTTTATTGTAGTTCGTATTCTTATTCTTATGCCTTGTACAAAGAGAGCACAGTTTACTAAAGTCAAATTCCTTATGTGTTCAAGCATACTTGGGGAATAAAGCTGATTCTGATTCTGATTCTGAACATCCAGCATATATTTCAAATTTCACATTTAAGCTTCAAGTGTCTATACACATGTGCATTTGATGACGCTCGTCTCAGACAGAGAGGTTAAGGCTTGCCACACACGAGATGATTTTAAGCCACATTTAGGGCCTTATATCCCATCCCTGATTATCAGGGGTGGGATCTTGAATTGTAAATATCGAACATGTCGAATAGTTCCGATTCAAGATGGGACAATCTCCAACAGAATATCGGAAATAACCAACGAGAGGAGCAAACCAACTGGGTGTTGCGGTCTTTTACGGCTCACAAACACGGCAGGGAATTTAAACACAAATGTACTGAAAAAGAAGATCAGCTTGTGGAATTATTTACACAGATTATTTTCCTCGTCGTTGTAGCTGCGTGTCAGAACACGCGCCGGGATGGACGCCCTCGGTGTTAGCTTAATTTCCAAAGTCACATTTGATCCATGGACTCTCAAAAATGGACGTAGTCTCTGTGGCGTCACCCACCTGATCCTGAGCTCAGTTTTGAAGTCGATCGTCAGTGGGTGGCATATTGGAAATTCTGAACTCAACCTAACTTTGTCCGTGCTAGTGTGAGGTCAAAAGGCGGTCCTTTAGCCTTTTCGCTAACAGCTACAGTGTTCCCGCCTGTCAATCAAGTCAACTCGTAAGTTTAATATCTTTGAAAATGCAGTTATAAAAAATGAGCTGTGGTTTCTGGTGTTTCTGCAGCCAGCCTGAAGCAGACGCTCAATGAACTGCAGTTTTTAACACTTCTGCATAGGCTTCATATTTTAAGACCGGAGTTAGCTGCTTGGTTTGATCACCCAAGCTTCTGTGGGGCAGTTTTTGTGGCGTCTGGTCTCACCTGGCGCAATGCACTGGTTATGAAACACAGCCGCTTCCCCACCAGAGTAACGTCGTACCTGCAGTAAAAAGTGACAAATCCACCAAGTGCTGTCCTTAGAAAACGCTCCACTCGGTCTTATCTCCACATCTTCCATCAAACTCAGACTTAAAACCAGGTCCTTCACCTGATGATGGTTTACCTTCTAAAGACACATCTTCATTGTTATAGTACTCCACAGCTGTGATGTCCCTCTCTTATATCCCCTCCACATGCTGCATGCAGCAAAGGTGATGTCCCTTGGAGGAATAATAGAGTTATGGAACGACTTTTCTTATGTCCAATCCTGAAGCCCTCATTACCCATAATGCTTATAGGACATATATGTGGCCCAACAAGATGTGAATGTATTGATAGTCTGTGTGTTTTGGAGGCGGAGTCAAGGATCTCTTACTTTATGAAGGACAAGGAGGAGTGACATTATTCCTCTTAGCCTGAGCGTTGTAGCGCAGACACACCTGAAGTACCCTCTGATTTGACTTCTCTTCCTCCTGATCGTCTCTGTTGTTTCTCATAATCTACTTTGAACTACTGCTGCACAGTATGTTGAAGATATGACATACCATCTCCCATAAAAAAAGAGAAGCCAAAACTTCCTGACTGCTCTTTGGAGCCGTGGCTGTTAGCTTAAGGAGCTTTTGATTTGATAGGCAGCCGAGGAGGAGACATTTGAATCAATAATCTATATATTTTAAAGCATTTTAAAATATAAAATCCTAACTTCAATTAATCATCCTTCATTTATGCTGCCTTGTAAGTAAAATTGATGAACATCTAAACTCTGATATCCAGTGAAGTTTTCTTTGAATCGTAGCATCAGTTATAATCAAAATACTATCACGAACACATGTTGTTTCCTCAACTGTTATACAGGAGGTCATACATTGAGACTTGTAAGACTTTGCTGTCAAGCCAACTTTCTAACAAGGGAATCCAGATGATGATTCATGAACAACATAAATCATTCAGTTTTTATATTTTTAAGTATTTTAATCTCTTAAACTCTACCATATTTATGAAAACTGAATGGTAGTAAGCAAACAGATAACCTGGCATTATTAAAACACTGCACTGGTTGTAGACGGTAATACAGTAAGAGAATTAAACCAGGATCTCATCTTACAGATACACTAGACCTCTCCAGCCTGCTCCAGGTGTCAGGTGTTCCTCTCCGTAATTGTGTTAACTATTTGATGGCATCTTTAAACCTTTGTGCCGCTTAGTCTGAGCTTTGGTTCGACTTAAACTAAACCACTGAACCTTGCAGTACTTTTTCAATATTGAATATTTGCAGATACAGAGTCCCGATCTGATACATGTGTCTGCCTAGATACTAGTTGCACAAGAGGAAAGAGAGTCGAGCTGCACACTGTTTTATTTCTTCCTTAAACTAAAATAAGTCTAATCTTTATTCCATTTAACATGTCCCAGCGAGCATTGATGTAAAACTCATTATGTAATTATTTTGTCTTTTTTCTGTCACATTCCTAATGAACATATAGCTAGCATGACTTAATGTCTCCTGATTGGCTTTGTACTGTTGTTGAACTGGACATACACGCCAATTGTTGCAGCTTTTATTGTAATAAACGTTCTACTTGTCGGCTCGTTCACCAAAAGTTAACAAAGTCAGTCGCCTCAAGCTAAAACATTTAGTCATAAGACAGTTTATCCTCTGTTGTTTAACTTTGTTAGACTTGCTTTCCTTAGAGAGTTCCTTTAGCCCTATAACAGACTCGTATCTTATAATGACAGCTGGAACAATCACAAAGGCGTCTGTACGGTGGAACGAAAACCAGGAAGTCAGAGAATTTGTTTGACATAACCAGGCAGACACGTGACCAGCCGAAGTAAACGCTGACTTGATTGTCCACGAGTTTCAAATGATAAACTGTTAATAACTGTTAGTTGCTGCTCAAGTAAAGTGACCTGGTATAAATATGGTGCGATGTTATTTCCAAGGAATCACACCTAAGTTGGGAGAATTAACTCCTGACTTGAAAACTCTGACCATCGAGTGACTGAACCCTCCATCTTGTTCTCACAGGTGCTGTTGGCAGCGGCGGTGTGCACCAAGGCCGGCAAGGCCATCGTATCCCGGCAGTTTGTGGAAATGACCCGGACACGCATCGAGGGTCTCCTGGCTGCGTTCCCCAAACTGATGAACACGGGCAAGCAGCACACCTTTGTGGAAACAGACAGCGTCCGCTACGTGTACCAGCCGCTGGAGAAGCTCTACATGGTTCTCATCACCACCAAGAACAGCAACATCCTGGAGGACCTGGAGACGCTCAGACTCTTCTCCCGCGTGGTGAGGACACACAGAGACTCTGTTTCTGTCTGTGCTTAAAGATACAGCTCTGTCTGCACTGTGGCAGAGGCACAGTGGATGATTATAATTACTTTAGTTATTTCCCTGTCTGAAGCTACAGTTATTATGAATCAGTGTAGATGACTGTAACTGGTGTCTGCCTTTCCACACATTCATCACGTACAGAGCCACCAGGCTCTCAATATCCCTTTTCACTCACTTTAACATGCACCGTAACAGCCTCCAGCAACCCAGCGTGCTTTAACAGCTTGCCTGTGTTGAAGCTGAAATGTTAACCCTCAACGTTGCATTGATTTTAGACTGAAAATAAACAGAACTATTGAAGTCTGTTTCATTTTTAAGTAATTTTCAGTCATTTTTCTTTTCTTTTCCTGATCTTCAAACTAAAGACAAGAAAAAAGAGTCTGACTCAGAGACGAACTCAACCCTGGGTCCCACTTTTTAAATGACTTATATGAAGCTTTGAATCAAAGGAATATGAATTATTCAACTACTGTATTATTATGACTCTAATAGGGATGCACGATAATATTAGCATACTATTAAGTCTTATATAAGCTTCAAAACTGAGTATCAGCATCGGCCCTGGTTGAATGTCATTTGCAGAGAGACTTAATGATCTCTATAGTTATGTAGGAAAAAAGTGTGCTGGTATGATGCAAGATGTGTGGCCACATTCTGTAACAGAGAGCACACCTGTTTCAGGTTAATCTGCCGGCCAACCAAATCATTCAGCTTTGCCTTCTTGTCTTTATTACCTGATTAGAGTCGCTGCTGCTCAAATCATTTGGCTCTTGTTTGCTTTTTCTAACCGTCATGATTTAATTTGTTTACATTTTTCAGTATTTGATTCAGTCGAACAGGAAACCTTACATACCAACAAAAGGAGTTCAGTAATCATCTAATAGGAGAAAAAGATGTAATAACTACAGATAGATTATATACACTAAGCTTTAAATCTCAGGTTCTGTTATCAAATCTGATTGCTTAATGTTTCGATATTTAAATCTGTAAGCATCTAGATGAAATGTGAATCTGATCAAAGATGATTAGTTACTACAAGATCTGACTGGGTTGGTTGTGTTTGTATTTCTGGTTCACTCGCATCATGATCTGAAGAGTTGTGAGGAGTCAAACTTTAAACATGACCCACCGTTTTCACTCACTTTTATAAATCACTAGTCTCACTCAATAAAATATTGTCTCTGACGGTCTTTGACGTTTTATTTCTCCTGTTGTTCCAGATCCCAGAATACTGCCGTGTGCTGGAGGAGAGCGAGATCTCAGAGCACTGTTTCGACCTGATCTTTGCCTTCGATGAGATCGTGGCGCTCGGCTACAGAGAGAACGTGAACCTGGCTCAGATCCGAACCTTCACAGAGATGGACTCTCACGAGGAGAAGGTTTTCCGTGCTGTCAGAGAGGTGAGATCCCACTAGGACCTTTCAGTTCTCTAAATGCTTCACGGCTAACAAAGTCAAGTTTTGACAATTCTCCTCAGCGCCTTTGATTGCATTAGTTTCAGTGATGTGTGCCGCTAAATGACCTTGATGTTGTTGATCCACAGACTCAGGAAAGAGAGGCCAAGGCAGAGATGAGGAGGAAGGCCAAGGAGCTGCAGCAGGCTAGGAGGGACGCTGAGCGCTCTGGAAAGAAGGTGCCAGCCTTTGGTGGATTTGGCAGTGCTGGCATGACCAGCGTCTCCTCAGGGTCCATCATCACAGACACCATCGTCGAGCCTGAGAAACCCAAGATCACACCGACTGCAGTCAGGTACAGCTCCTGCAAAATGACGAGGAACATTCATAAGTTGTAGTTTTGATGGAAAGTGTTCAGATGTTGATGTTCTTCTTTTCATGAATGTGTTTTTGTTTCCCCTCAGACCAAGTGGACCCAGCAAGGCCCTGAAACTAGGAGCTAAAGGGAAGGAGGTGGACAACTTTGTCGACAAACTCAAGTCCGAGGGTGAAACCATCATGCCGTCTACAGGAAAGAGAGGCTCAGATGTTTCTAAAGTTCTACCACCACCAGTCAATGTGGAGAGGTACAAACAAATCATCCGTTATGGTAACAAGTTGATGTTTTAAGTGGACAAAACCAGATGTGCTCATCAGTGAACAGAACAAAGCAGAAAACACTGGAAACCTGCAGCAGACTTGCCGCTAGTGTTAGCTGGCTACTTGTCTGTGTCATCGTTGTTGCTGATTGCTGATTCCTTTGTGTTTGTTTTCCCTCTAGTGTGCATTTGCGTGTGGAGGAGAAGATCTCGCTGACCAGCGGCCGTGACGGCGGCCTACAGAACATGGAGGTGCTGGGTCTGGTGACGCTCCGGGTCACAGAGGACAAAAACGGACGCATCCGCCTTATACTCAACAATAATGACAACAAAGGACTTCAGCTGCAAGTACGTCCATCACGCATTAATCATTCCTACGCCATGTGACAGCACAGCTTCATGTTTAAGGATCCAAACTGTCTGTAAAGGAGTAACAAGTCATGTGTCCGTTTCGTTTTTAGACACATCCCAACGTGGACAAGAAGTTGTTCACATCCGAATCAGTGATTGGCCTGAAGAACCCAGAGAAGTCCTTCCCACTCAACAACGATGTTGGTGTGCTGAAATGGAGACTACAGACCACAGACGAGGCCCTCATACCTCTAACCAGTAAGTCCTGAAACTCTGCGCAGGATGGGATGCTGCACTTCTTTATATCAGACTATTAATTAGTAAGTATTAGAAGCTACCATGACCTGTGTGATGAACATGGCTGTCTTCTTCCTGCCACAGTAAACTGCTGGCCTTCAGAGAGCGGAACCGGCTGTGATGTGAACATTGAATATGAGCTGCAGGAGGAGAGCCTCGAACTCAACGATGTGGTGATCAGCATCCCTGTACCGTAAGTACACAACAGACAGATTTACAGGACTCGGATTACACTGGGTGACCGTCTCTCTCAGATTCTGTGGTCTGAACATGTCGTGGTTCCCCTCTGCAGGTCCGGTGTGGGAGCTCCCGTGATCGGCGATCTGGACGGAGAATACAAACATGACAGCAGGCGAAACGTCCTGGAGTGGTGCCTACCCGTCATCGATGCCAACAACAAGACCGGCAGCCTGGAGTTCAGCGTCGCCGGGCAGCCCAATGACTTCTTCCCCATCAATGTGTCCTTTGTGTCCAAACGCAACTACTGCGACATCCAGGTGGGTGACTGGAGTCAATGTTAGAATATCTGCATCAAAGTAGGATTTAAAATACAGTTCTCTACTACCCCTTTACGACCAACGCAAACCACGCTCCTCGCCCCTGATGTAAGCAGTTCACGGTTCTGGTTCTAGTTTCTAGACTAGCAAAGAGTTGGAGCCGCTCTGGAACTGTGGTTCACTTGCAGTCTAAACACGAAAATACGGTTCTCAATTGAGTGCTGGCTCCGAATCAGCCCTGAAACTGCCTTGGTCGGCAGGGGTTGTATCTGAACGCTGTTATTGGCGACCCTCTATCGCCCCCATGTGGTCGTAGCTGTTACTGCAGGGAGAGCAATTGCATAAATTGTGCAGCCCTTAAAGTTAGATTAAAGTAAAGCAGCTGATTGTGTATAATATTTGTACAATAAAACTTCAGGCTGGTAATCCCCTCTTCTTTCTTTTCTTCCAGGTTACCAAAGTGACTCACGTAGACGGCGATGGACCCGTTAGATTCTCTTCAGAAACCTCCTTTGTTGTCGACAAATATGAAATCCTGTAAAAAATATTCAGAAAAAAAACACAAAATCAACAAAAAAAAATCACCAACGGGAAAAAAAAGTCCAAATCTATGCTACAGAGAAAGATTGAAGATTTTCTTGCCTGCCCACCCTGTATACTATTTCAAAGACTGTGTACATCGACAGGACTACGCCTCTTCCTGTGGTGGAGCAGAGCAGCGGTGGTGTATTTATATGTTTGTATGAGAGAGGATCATCTATATATAGAGTTAATTGAACAGGAAAAACCAACAAACACACACACAAACAGAGAAAACCCACACTGATGCTGTTGTGTTGGCTGAGCAGAACTGTAAAGAGGACTTCAGACTAAGTAGAGGATGACTGCGGGGGGTCGTCTTCACCAGTAAGACCTGAGGCCACACTGTCAGCCTCCGCTAGAGATAATGAGCGCTGGTAGTTTAGCTTCCTCCACAACCTTTTCTTCTTCACACTCAATGTTTCATTGATAAATCTTTAACTGGGGTTCTTGCTTTCTTTCTTTGATTTCAGAGTTTCTGATCCATAATAACTGCAGAGTTGTAGCCGTGTCAATCATTGTAATCCGTCGTGATTTGATTATTGATATCTTATTTTTCTCTCTCTTTTCTGAGAAGTATCTCTGAATGAAATCTGGCTCTGTGCTTGGTATGACGTCTGTTCTGTCTGCGGTTATCATCAGCAACACCTGTCCTTTTTATTTTAATATTTTTTACTGTTTGCTGTATAATTTGTTTCATGTTTACCACTAATCTGGAATTGAAGTTTTGACAGTAAAGAGCAGGACTGTGGCGAAGTTACACACCATCTCGAACATCTTTTACATCTGTTGGATTTATCTTTTTTTTTTCTGTAACACCATTGCAGCCACTCCTCACTTTGTACAAAAGAGACGCCATGTTTTTCTCTGGTCCATTTAAATCAGAAGATCAGCTCTCAGATCTCACGGAGCACAAATACTTTGAACGCAGCCCAGAAACAACATCCAAGCCCCCTAATCTGACGTCCCACCGGACGCCTCTCAGATCTGGGGTGGTAGGAAGTGTGTTCGCCTCACACACACACACACACACGCACACAGACACAGACACAGACAGACACAGACAGAGTTGGGATCACGCAGTAAAACTCTGCTGTTCATCCACACAGTCATCCTTTACTTACATTCTCACAGAACATCCACTTTATCGACATATAACATTCGTCTTTCATGTCCTTGTTTTTTTTTTTTTTTCATTTGTTTTCCCCAAATTTCAATTTAGCAATGGTTGTGTGGACGCCGGGTTGAAAATGACTAGATTTGAGCATTTTTAACTAAATTACTGAAGGGGAATCTTAACATTCCAGTGTACAATTAGAAAAGAAGAATCTTTAATGGAATAAAATGTATTATTGAAAATGTAAGAGTGGCTCGTTCTTATTTTTTAAAAGCACCAGTTTACATTTTGTGTAGTTCATTCCAAATCCAAGCAAAGCACATAGCTTTTAAAAAACACATAATCTCTCTGTGAATATTTATTTTATAACCAATCTATGTTCCAGAAAGGTTTAGGTTGAAGTTATCTAGTCATACCCATAGACTATAAATAATGGACGTAGTATCCGTGACGTCACCCATCTGTTTCTGAAGCTCTGTTTTGAGGCCAATCGTCGGCGGCAGCCATATCGCTGCTGTTAAGCGAGTGTGAGGTAAGGAGGCGGGCTTTGCGCCTCCTAGCCAACAGCTACAGTGTTCCCGCCTGTCAATCAAGTCAGCTGTACCTCTCATTGGAAGACTCGTAATCTGAATATCTTCGAAATTTGCCCCGTTATGAAAAAAATCCTCCCCCTTACAGTGTGTGCCGATGGAGAAATGAGCTGTCCAGACTACACTCGTATTTGTACCAGGCTGTAAACATGTTTATTTCTGCTGTAAAGATCGGCTTCTTTGAATTGGTGTGTATCTGGTTTCTGGTGTTTCTGCAGCCAGCCTCAGGTGGATCCTTGATGAACTGCAGTTTTTAGCACTTCCACATTGGACTCATATTTTTAGACCGGAGGTTGCTGCTTGGTCCTACCCCCCTTTTCTCCAGTTTAAATTAAAATCTGTTTCATCCAGGTTTTTAAAATAAAGAATAGGGATGACTATAAAATACATAAGGTGATTCAAAGTGCTTAAAATATTTGAAAACAGAACAAGAACATAAATAGCAATACATCAAATATGACAGTGAAGTACTATGTTAAAAGGAAGACATTTAAATACAAAGAAAGTACAATTTTGTTTATTTGTTTTTTCTTTTGTGTGCTTGATCCAATCCTGGATTTATCTGGATGAACCCTCCAGTTTGTGTCCCAAACATTTGAATTGGATAAGGTTAACTTTGATCCAATAAATCAGGGTTAGTCTGTTCCCAGCAGAGGGCTGGACTGTACCCTTTACTCTGGCTGGATTCCAGGAAAAGGAACATTTTTGCGATGACATTCATACTTCAGACATTTTATAAATATTTTGATCGTGACTTCCTGAAAGGCTACAATGACAGAGTAGATAAATAAACAATAGACTTACAGGAAAAATAATTTTATCCCTATGAATGATTGACCAAATAGCAGTTAATGTCTGACTTGAGATGCTGTAATAATATTTCAACTTGTGTGGATTGTGGAACCCCCTGGGGACAAAATATGTAGCCGTCTCATTAGAGCAACGCTGATCCAGATTTGGTTTTCTTTAAAAGTGCGTGTCCGAATCCGGTTGCTTTAATATTTATTCTTTGAAAGATCAGGACAAAAATAAGATATATCACCTGATCATGCTTGAAAATAAAAGGATACCCAAATCCAGATTATTCTAGTCAAGATTAAACATTTTCAAAAAAGGTTTCCCACTTTGTTAACATTATTTCAAACTACATTTAAGACTACTTCAACACACTGTTATTTGTATTTATGTTTAGGAAACTTTATAGAATACTATTTGACTAATTAAACATTTGCTGTCATGACCCTAATGACTAAACCCTCTCTGCTCTCAGCCTCTCTGCTCACCTGTATCAACTCTGAGGGTCAGAAGCATGAAGACTAAACATGGCGCGGTGAGTCACAGAGGAGTCTCCAACATGTATGACTCACATGTGACCTTTAATGTTTACTCAGTCACTCCCAGGACTTTGGCTCTGCGACCGCTTCACTCCAGCTCTCTAACAGCTCGTCACTAGTAGCAAAGACACAACCTAAACATGCAACTATAAGACTGTTTTATATACCTTTATAACATTAAAGTGAAATGAAGTTAATAAGTTAATTAAATTATCCATTAATTCTCATGAAAACCTCACTGAAACTGACCTTACAGCTGTGCACTGTAAGGGTTTAATCAATGCTTACAACATCATACTAACAGGAGTGATTAAAAAGTGATCAGGACCAGGGCTCTAAATTAACACCCGCCAACCCGCCAAATGTGGGTGAAAATTCATTTTGGCGGGTATTAAAAATAACTCAATTCAATTCAATTCAAATTTGCTTTATTGGCATGAACAATGAGATATTATTGCCAAAGCACATAAATTCATACAATACATTATATATATTCACAACACACTACACTCACCATATATACATTAATCACACACCATATTCATTACATATTATATTCATCACATACATATCAACCATATATTACATATTTTATATGCATTAATGAACGATGGTGTCACCTATACAGCATATCTCAATGTCCTCACCCGATGCGGCACGCTCACAAAACCTCCACCCAAAATCAAACACCATGGGATGGTGCGTCCCTCAGGCTGTGACAGGCAGACACATATTTAGCAGCCAGAGGAGCTGCTGACCCTTCCCCCAGGAGAACTGACAGTTTCTCTTCTGGGGTTAATGTTGGGAAGTTTGGTACCATTTTAGTAATGTCCCTGTAGTGGGAATATCTTAGAGAAGAGAACTTGCTGCAGTGGAGGAGGAAGTGCATCTCTGTCTCTATGTCCCCTGTAGAGCAGTGAGCACACAGACGCTCCTCTCTGGGCAGCCATGTCTGCCTGTGTCTCCCTGTCTCTATAGCCAGCTGGTGGTCACTCAGTCTGTATTTGGTCAGGATACGTCTTTGTTTTGTATCTCTGACACTGTACAGATATTCAGATCATTTAGAATCACAGTTTAGGGTCAAATAACAATTCATTCTACTTTGGGTCTTTGTTTGGTTTCTCCAGTGATCTAAATACAGATCTTTGGATCGCTTCATGATGAGTTTAATTTGGTTGTGTTTTGGATCAGTGCTGATTGGAGTCTGCTGATTAGCTTCCTCACCAGCTGACTAAGGGGACAGTTTTCAGGGTTCAGCTCTTGGGTTTTTAGTGCTTTATATTGAAGTGAGTCTTTTGGGCTTAAATTTAGATGGGTCCAAAATTTGATTGCCCGTTTCTGAATGTTTAACAGTAATGGGAAACGTCCCAGTTCTGCTCGGCAGGCGTTATTTGGAGTTTTTCTTTGAACATTTAGGATTCTTCTACAGAATTCAGTATGGAGAGCTTCTATTGGGTGTTTGTCCCATGAGCCATGCTCCAGTCTACTGAGGGGCCCCCAGATCTCACTTCCATACAGAGCTATAGGTACAATTACACTATCAAATATTTTTTTCCAGATTCTAATTGGAAGTGCATTTATTGCCATGTTAAAATTTCCTGATGCAGATATGTTCAGACCAAGGTAAGTATAATTCTTTGTGTGTTTAATTTGAGTGTTATTCAGAGTAAAAATAGATTTATTTTCAAGACATCTGGGCTTTTTTTGAAAGATCATTATTTGTGTCTTCTTAAAATTGACCTCCAAGGCCCAGTTCTGGCAGTATTGTTCCAGGATGGTCAGGTTATGTTAACTCACTAGCCAGCTTGGCCGGTGATAAATGAGGCACTTTACCATCTATTTTGCGGGACGCAAATTGAAAACAATTGAAAACAATTGGTAGGTTAATCAGTGTGCAGTCTACGATATTTAATATTTTCCATCATCTGCATCACATACAGGCGCAGGTTCATCGGTGCCCCCTGCGCCCTGACATAGACCTGGTACGTGCTGCCGCTCCCCCCTTACAGTTCCAGGCTGGGGTCTCCAGCATAGCTAGTTTTGAGAGTGGCCACGTTTTTTTTTTTATAGTGATCTTTAGGTCTGACATTTCCCTCCTGAATGTTAAAGGATTTATTAAGGCCTCTAAAAGTTTCATATCACGGATCAATAAGTTTGTTTTTAATCGAAGGATTTTTAAAACGAATGTTTAAACTTCATCTGGAGTTCAGATTTCAAACCCACATTGTTGACTGCTGCAGTGATTTCATCCAGACGTGTTTTTTCTGATAGAACAATGGAACTGATTTAGATGGGGGCTCTGAGTCAGAGTCCAAGGATAGTTCAGAGAGCTCTGATGATGTTTAGCCTTTACATACTGTTCATATTCAAGCATTTCAAAGTATCCCCCTCATAATTAGTTTCTATACATAATGTAATACATCATTTTTTGCATTATCTGCACTAAACCATGCAGAAAGTTGTAAAATATTTCCATTTTGGTATATTCAGGGTCACATTAAGATACATTGTCACATTTCTAGCTAAAAAGAAAAGTTTTAATGTTTTTTTTCTTTTTATGTACAAAAAATGGGTCAAATTAGACCCTGAATAGTATGTAAGGGTTAATGAGTGATGAAATGTTGGATAATTTTTGTATGTACTTTAGGTTCATTTTATTGTAATCATTTTAATTGGATATACATTCCCAACTTCAGCATATGATTCATTTAAAGCTTTAGTTTGTAAAATTATCAAATGAATTCAGTGGCTCTAATAATCTTTTTTGCATGGAAATTTTTTTTGCTAGTGGCAATTCTGATTGGCTGGTAACTTCAGAAACTTACCAGCTACATTGGCTGTTGATCAAAAAAGTTAATTTAGAGCCCTGATCAGGACCATAATTACAGCATTGGAATGTTAAATTATGAGTTTGAAATTTGGATGATACCTGACTCACCTTTTAAATGATGTCACTGGTATTCAGGGCTAGCTATACAATTCAGGAGTCCTTGGAGATCTGGTACCCTCATGAATCTGAAAAAATCTTGTCCTCGAGAGTCAGATCGAGACCAGTTTTTGTGCGTCACCCATTGGTTTTTGGAGGTGCGTTATGAAGCCAAATATTAGTGGTCCCCATATTGGAAACACTGACTCACACTAACTTTGGACTCATCTATAAACCAGCAAAGTGTTGGAGGTGAGTCTGCTGGTTGTTGAACTGGTTACAGTGCGCCTACCTGTCATTTAAATAATCAATCAACCCATCCTAATCCCAACCCCAGCCCCAAACCCACCCACAATCTGAAGATTAAGAACACAATATATGCAACAATAATAATAATAAATAATAAATAGATAAATAAGAAAAATAAGTTTCTGAACGAACTCAGGAAACGCTCTCATGATATCTTAATGAGGAAACACTTGAGGAAACATAAGATGTTAAAACTCAACACAGGAAATTCACCAAAATAAAATACATTCCTAAAATAATAAGTCACTTAAATATAAAACTATTAAAAGAAAATAAGATGCTATGCTTAAAAAATAGAAAGTGACTCAAACTTGAACTAGATAATAAATAAATAAATAAATAAACTGTTAAAGGAATAAAACTCAGTTAAAAGCAAGACTAAAAAGGTTGGTCTTGAGTTTGTTTTTAAAAATGTTGACACTGTTCAGCCCTCAGATCTTCAGGTAGGGTGTTCCACAGGCGTGCGCCGTCATGATAAAAGGCTGCCTCACTGTGGGTCTTAGTTCTAGCTTTTGGTACAGTTAAAAGTCCACTACCTGAAGACCTGAGGGCTCTCACTGGCTCACATGATAAAAACAAACCTGATAAATATGAAGGAGCAAGACCATTAAGAGATTTAAAAACCAATAAAGAAACATGACAGTGAGGTACTAAGCCCCGCCCCTAATTATGCCTATTTAATGGATTACTCTGACCTTGTTATTATCAAAACTAATGATTTATAATAAAAGGAGACTTTGTACAATCCTTCAAACAGAGAATTGAGATATTGAAAGCTGTTTTAGTCGTTTTGTTGTAAATAGGCGTTTCAATAAGAGCTACAGGGCTTTTGGAACAAGCCTCTAGTGGACACTCAAGGAACTGCAGCTTTTTTTTGCACTCTGCATTGACCTCATTTTCAAATAATGGAGGTTGACGCTTAGTTTGTTTTGCTGCAGCGTGGGGTCAAAGGTCAAACCAACTCTTCTTCAAAGCAGGACAGTCCTTTTGTCTGTTGCATATCTTTATATTAAAGACATTTGACTTCCTGTGTCAGACTTAGATTATCAGTTAGACATTTTAATGATTTGAACTAAAAGTTTTGGACTTGTTGGAGGATAATTGATGCCTTGTTTTAACTGTGGGACAGGAGAAGAGGGGTCAGATGCTGAGCCACGATGGTGCGACCCGTCAGAACAGATGGGTGAACGCTGGGAGGAGAAGACAGTGAGGGAGGGGGGTTAAAGGGGCTTTTAAAGGTCAGAGGGGGTGAGTTCAAGAGAGCTTACCAGCAGCCATATTTGGGCTGTCGGGGTTGTTTTAGTCTGAGGAGAATAGAGTGTTAATAGCAGCCCTCTAGTCGTAAAAAGAGGGTGTGTCTGCTTTCTGGATGAATGAGCAGGCTGCTCAGCTTTGTGAGGGTCTCAGAGGAGGCAGAGGGAGAGGGGCGAGCAGGGCGAGCAGGGCGCACACACTGTTGTCTCTGGCTAAACACACAGACCTCACACTGCAGAGCGCACACTGACTCAGCTCGGATGTTTTGACTGGATTAGGAGCCTCGGGAGCGACTCACTGGAGTTTTGTTGGGGGCCCTGGTTTTTCCCCTGAATGGAGCGTGGAGTTAAAAAAGTTTGAGGATATCTCATTCGTGTTCCTGTCTGCTTACCTGGAGGAAGGATGATGCTCAAGAAAGTGCGATTCAAGGTAGGAAATGCTGTTTTTACTGGTTAAATATGCGTTATTGTGTGAACTGAACCAACATACCACATTTTATAACCATTATAACATGAAGAAGAGGTCCAAAATAGTTCCTCTTCATGTTCTAATAGAGAAAGTAAGTTTAATTTACTCCTAAATATGTTTAAAGTTGAAATTAGTGTAAAAAAGATGTAAGCAATAACTGACGTGACGGAAAATGCATCTTGCACCTTTAATCTGAAGTGTCACAGAGAGTTCACAGCTCCTGTCTCTGACTAGCTTTCACATTAACATAATATATATCTCACAGAAATACAAAAACACATGAATTAAGGGGAAAAGCTTGTTTTTGACGTTATATTGCTAGATAACGGTTGTTAATCTGGACCGCCATGACTCATTAATGACCGTTACACTCTTGCTTTGCTTTGTGCTGTATACATAGTAATGGTTAACCTTCCTAAATGAAGCTAACATACAGGAAGTTGTTATTACTCACGTTGAGCTGAATATTTCCACTGACCTGAAGTAAAACAAGGTGAACAGGACAGCGTGAGTCAGCGAACACCTCACTGAGTTTATCTGCCTCCTCTCTGTCAGTCTGTGATATTTACTTCTCTATTTATGAGTCCCTGAACACCACACGGTGTAAGTGTTAGCTTCTAGTGCCAGCTTCAGTATTGTAAATGTCTCTGTCCTAGCTTACAGTTTTGTGTCTTCAACTTCTCTTTTCCTCTTACCATACATAACCACAGTAAAATGATGCGGTCTGATAACAGCGGATTGATATGATTACAGTTATAGTCTTTGATCAGAGCCGCATCCCTAACAACGGTGTACTATTGAGAAATAACAGACTGTTGCTGTGGAGTACCGACCAATCAGAAGCGAGTATTAAACACAGCTGTGTAAAAATTACAATGAAACTCATACTTATATTCTTATTATTTTTCAATTACAAGGACCATGCATGTTAATTAACATTTCTGTAAATAAGCCATAGTTAGCCAAAAGGCTAGTTTCCATCAGTAGTCCCTTGCCAGATTAAACAAAAAAGAGAAGAGAAAACAAAAGAAAAGAAAAGAAAACACATTAGAGAACAAATGACACTGTACGATTAAAAATGACTAAAAACTACATAAGGAGATAACATGATGGTCATACAAGAATAAATCAGTACCAATATTCAATTAATTGAAAATAACAACATAAAACATTTATTTTAAAGTAAATTTATAAAAGATATCAACTCCATGAAATATTTAATGGATTAATGTTTCAAATCAGATTTAAATGGAATTAAAAAGCGTTCATATTCATAATACTTAGGAGACAAAGTAAGCTACAACTTTAAAAAACAGTAACCTTTAATAGTATAGCGTGAGTTTCTCAAAGTGCTATAGCATTAACCCGAGATACAGAATAAAACAATCTAAATATTGTAAAATTATTAAATGATAAAGTATTAAAACAAAGTAAATCAGTAACAAAACAGGCACAAAATAGGAACAATTTGATATGTTGAAATTATTTAAACTAATAAAGTTAGTGATATTTGAACCTTGGATAGATCTGAGAACAGATATCATCAAACATTGTCATAAAGAAGCTTTGTGCACTGTTGCTTTAGATTAAAAAGTCCCTTTGTGAGACTGAAGAAGCTGCATTTGACATCTGTTGACGGTTCTTTGGCAGCCCTGTCTGCAGTTCAAAGGCAGACACTGTTCAGCCTGTGAGACGACACCCAGCTGATAATTACACACAGGAACAGGAGGGGAGGAGCTAAGGAGCATGAAGCAGTCATTTTCACTGTACATTTTTACTGATGTTGATAATGAAGGAGAGAAGAGACACCTTCAAAGTCTAACCCGGTACATCAGAGCCTGAGCAGCATTTTGATTGGTCGATATCAGCCTATCACAGATATATCGATATATTCCTAAATTAAAACAACGTATGACAAATGTTTGTATTATTTATGACTTTTCACATCTTTGAACACTGAGCCTTTCAAAATAAAAGCCACAGAGATTTTCAGGACTAAAAGTAAAAGTTAAAATATTTGAAAACCTTCACACACAGTTATAAAACTGTCACATCAAAAGCTTCTCCTTTGAAAAATGACCCTAAATTTGTTTTTATTTTCTTTGACTCTGTTTGCTGCTGTGTCTCTTTCATGCTGTCTGTTTAGTTTGGAGACTGCAGGAGGTCAGAGTGTCTGCAGGCGTCACAGCAGGGAGGTGCGAGAGTAGCTGAAGGCTGTTTAGTACCGTTCATGTAGCTGCACCCAGGGAACGAGAGACTGAGAGGAGTGTGTTGTTTTATGTTGTTTACACTCTCACCTGTTAGTGCCAGCTGGTCCTCTGAGAGGTGACACTTTTCCCGAGCAGACTGACACAAAACAAGAGAAGAAGAAGAAGAAGAAGAAGAAGAAGAGGAATCTATCTATCTATCTATCTATCTATCTATCTATCTATCTATCTATCTATCTATCTATCTATCTATCTATCTATCTATCTATCTATCTATCTCACACACAGGATGTTGGATGGATTCTGTCTGTGAGGAATGTGTGCGCCTCAGTTCAAACATCAGCAGGTCAGCTGACCTCAGATCAGAGCTTTACACCACTCTGTTACATTCTCTGTCACTCTTCACTCTGCAGCCTTTCTTTAAAACTTACTGGTTCAGGTTATAAAAAAGATTAATCCACGCTTCCTCCCTCTCTGTCAGAGGTCGGTATCAACTAATGAACCACAGAGTGACACCAGGTCTAAATGTGTCAGTGTTGTCAGTGTAAACTTTACTCTGATGTCAGCTTGTTGCTATAGTTTCCTACAATAAGCACAAGCTCCTTTCACACATGCCCTGCTCCATACTCCTCAAAATGTCCAGAAATGATCTAAACTTTTTACAGCCAGCTGCCTTGTAAAATTTCAGCAAGAAGTTGAGAAGGAAAATTCACTCTGAGCGATCGAAGAGCGAGGAAATTGACATTATATGATTATGAGATCTTCACGCACTCCTCTGAGTCTGCTTCATGCACTTTTCTGCTCACCATCATCATCCTGGACTTCATCCAGCTACATGTAAAGACAAAAACTTCTAACATAGGTTGTAAACATTGCATTGGGACCATAGACTGTATAAATAATGGATGTAGTATCCATGACGTCACCCATCTGTTCCTGAGTGCTGTTTTGAGGCCTATTGGCGGCAGCAGCGATATTGGAAATATTGAACTCAACATAACTGCTGTCGAGCGAGTGTGAAGTAAAGAGGCAGGCTTTGAGCCTCCTCGCCAACAGCTAGTGTTCCCGCCTGTCAATCAAGTCAGCTGTGCCTCTCATAGTGCCCCTCGTAAAGGAAAACTCGTAATCTTAATATCTTAGAAATTGCCATGTTATATTGGCTTCAATTCTTGCGGCCGGAGGTTGACGCTTGATTTTGACTTTTTACACCATGTCCTGACTCCCAAACCTCAACCTTGTAGGGAAACTGGGAAATTGTGTTTGACGTGTGAAAGGAAACTCTGGAAAATGTTGGACAGGTCCTGAAATTTTGAGGAAATTGTCAAGAGGTGATGTGAGAAGGTGGTTTAGATAACTTCTTATAGTTGAGCTCTGGAGTTTTGTTGTGTTCCTGGTTTAATCAGTGAAACCCTGCTTCCAATTCACCTGTGAAGTTTGACAGAAGTGCAAGCAACTAGTTCTCAGATATCACCTGTAATAATTGGCATGATCATCTCCCTACAGGTGACTTTGTGTTTCTTAAGAAAGAGGCTGACAGAAAAACTTTAAATATTAGCAGGAAATCAAGTCCCTGTTTGCCTTTGTTTAAAACAGAATTTATAAAACATATGTTCTTATCAATCAGACACCTAAACACCTGTGCTATACTGTAGAGGGAAATGTTTTCTCCCCACCCATTAATATCCCTCCTGAAGCAGCTCACATAACCAGCACTAGATGGCACTGTTGCCCTGCTGTTCCCCTGTTCTCTGTGTCCACATGAAGAGAAGATGCCTGCAGCCAAACTCAGTAATCCCTGAGAACAGCAGCACTCGCAGACATCCGTCTATAGAACAACACTTCAGGCCTTTGTGGAAAACAGGAACAACACTTCAGCGCTGAAAGACGGAGCATGACATGAAGACTGACATGGAGGTCTTTGTGAGGATGCTCCATCACTCAGTGATAGTGTTGTTCAATAAAACATTTCTCTGCTGGTGCATTGTGGGCCCACAACAGAACATGGCCCCAGGCTGCAGGGCCACATGTGGGAGTGTGATCCACCACCCAAAAAATGATGACCCATTTCCTTCAAATCTTTACATTCACACTCTCCATCGCTCTCTCATTCAATCCCCATCCCGCGCACAGACGTCCAGGCTTTTTGTTCCCTGACTGAGATGGTCCAATCATCTCAGAGGATCAAGTCGGCGCCCATCGAGGCCTTTGATGTTCATAATGAGCGCTTCCCTCCGCTCAGCCCTGCAGCACTGTGCTGTATGTTTCTATAAAGGCGTGAGGATTTGAATGGCTGCGTGGGTGCTGGTGCGGTGCAGGGGAGGAGGGGAGCGAACACCAAATATGCTTTTCATTAAAGATGAAAGGAGCGAGAGCTTTTACTGTGTCAGACGTCTCTTTATGCTAAGTGTGAGGGTGTGTTTGTGTGTGTGTTCACATAAAAGAGAAATTTACCTTTAACCCTTTGTGGTTTGTGTTTACCTGGGGGCTCCCACACATGCTGTGACTGTTCCTGTATGACGGGTGCATGCTCACTGCAACAGCAACTGCAATGTCATGTGCGTAAGCATCTTTTTGTTCAGACGGATACTGAAAGAGAAATATAGAAGAGAATTTAAAAGTCTTACGTGCTGTTCTTCTGTCTCTTTCTTTACTGCATCCATTCATAAACATTCACTAGGAGGAAAGAATTGGACTTAGAATACCCTGAGGTCAGCAATGGGTTTATAAACCCTCAGGTATGAAGCTTCGTCTGGTCGTCGTGGTTGTCGTCTCCTGTTTTTAGGGCCAGACGTGAGCGTATTCGACCATATTTGTTGCAAGCCTTGTCTTGGTAATGCCAAGCTCTGAAGTCTATAATTTATCAACATACTCTTAAAGGTATTATGGTTTACAGAATAAAACAAACATATTTTACTGGAGAGGACTTCAAAGTAAGGATTGAGGACAGAAACAAGGGAGGGAAATGTCGGCTGAGGTGAAAGACAGTCACATTTTAGAAAGGCCCATTTTCTCCTCTGGTTGTCTTCAAGCTACCTTCTTAACGCCCCCTGCTGGCCACTGACAAAAATAGCAGGTTTAGCCTTTTCCATTACGTTTCCTATTTCTTAATTGATGTATTAAAGATGCCACCCGTTGATTTCTGGACTTTGAAGTCTCTTATTTTTGCCTTTTTTCGTGCTATCTTTGATTTTTTTTGGATCAGAAGTAACCGTATCTGGACAGCACAGTAAATATACATCGTTAAACTTCATCTAGTTGACAGGATTTGTCTATCACAGGTAGCTATGCCTCAAACCATCCCCCGCTTTATTAACAATTTGTCTCTGAAGCTGAATTCAGACATGCAGAAAACTCCTCAAAATGTACTGAAATTTTCCAGATGAGCTGCATGTGTGAAACAAAACAGCTGACATTTTAAACCCCACTTCAAACATTCAAACAATTTTTCCTTATTGAAAAGTTTGTGCAAGAAGTCAGGGTGAGCTGATGTGCAGCAGGAAATATTTAGGAGAATTCACTGCAAGCAAATGGGCGAGGTTTATGATGATTAATTCAGGGGAGCAAAAGAAAGACAGTAGCAGGACGAATAAAATCATCAGAGGCTGAAGAAGGAGGATCAGTCTCTAGTCAGGATCCATGAAGATGTCGGGTAAAGTGTGGGTCTTGTCCTCCATTAAGTTGTAAACTTACACTGTGGCTTTTCATGTCCTGCCTCCTGAGGTTCACCCCCTTCTTATCTGACCAGGCAGACTTCACGCTGTGAGGGACGTGTGTGAATGAGCAACTTTGGAAATGTTGTGGGCAGAGCTCCTGAAAATCTTAACAGGTTTTCAGGACTGCATGTGTCAGCTTCACTGAACAATAATTAACCAAGGTAACACCACGCTGCTTTGAAGAAGAACTGAAACTCACATTTGAGATTTTAACACTTGGTCTACATTTTGTGACAAGCAGAGAGCGGTGGTGTTGTTTTGGTGATCAGTTTGAATTGTGTGTAGGTGATCATCCCGGGGGGTGTTCCAGGTTGTTTCCAAACTTGAGAATAAGAAAAAGAAGGAGTGTTAAAATCCAGAAATCTCTCAGGTGATTAACACTCCTCTCAGCCCACACTCCTGTGTGACAGCAGTTTTATTCTCTGACTCCTCTGCAGAGATTTCTCTCCAGCTGCAGAATGAACCTCCATATTTAACCAACAGGTTAGCTCGGCTGCTCCTCGGTCAGTTTAATGTGAGGTTTTTGTCTGCAGCAGCCCAGCTGTGTGATCTCAGCTGACAGACGGGTGTACTTCATATAAACCCGGATAAATCCACCCACCGCTCCAGGAATCCGAGGCATGTGCAGAGTGATTCAACATGAAGCTTTTCTAGATCAAGATGCATGCACACATAAACACGTAGTGGTTTCAGCAGAGCTTGGTTATATCACAGCAGATCCAAATAACACGTTAGGTCAGAGAGGAACCACCACACACACACTGAGGCCTGATGACCGTCTGCAGAGTCTCTGCTCCCCACAGCTGCACACAGTCCTGCAGACACCAGGGGAACATTTTTCACATTCCCCTCCTTCACTCTGAGAGGTTTCTTCCTACTGATGAAATGTTTTCAAGCAAATGACTAACATGTGTCTGCTTTCAGAAAACAAGTTTATTCAACTCAAAAACAAGTCATGAAGTGGAAAACTGCTGATTTAAATGTGACTTGAGTCCACATTTTTATCTGCATCAGTTACAGTAGCTGCACAGCATTCAACCAAACTCAAGAATTAAAAAAGAGGAGGAATCTGACAATGGAAGACAACCCCTCCAAAAAAATCTACTTAGGGAAGTGAACTGCAACCTCAAGAAAATATGTAAACTCAAAACATGCAATTAACAAAAACAAACAAAGCTTCACAGGAAACAGCATGCAGCTAAACACTGAACCATAAACATGATAGAAATGAAGCAAAGTCAAAAACACTCAAATCAAAGAGTAACATGCATCAACAAAATGCTGCAAATCCAGGCTTTACAACAGACGTGCTCCACACCTGTAGGGGGCGCTGTGTAAAAGGCTGAGCTCCCCAGAACAGAACAATGTGGCGTGTGTGGAAGCCAAAGTGTGAAATGTGAACTAATTGCTCAAGCCTCTCACGCACACACGCTGCTGTTTGGTCCTGCTGACTCCAAAGTTTACACAGAAGCTGTTTTGTCCCTGTGACTCTCTGCTGCCAGCTCAGAGAGAATGACTTCACTCGAACCTCTCTGCCTCTGTGTTCTCTATGTAACAGGTGATGTATAGTGAGCGGGTTGTTGGACTCTGACAGGGTGAGCGGGTTCTGAAGGGGTTCAAATCCACCAATGCTTTTTACCTCTCCTAAGTAAATAAGGGACTTAAAGAGGGGGCATAATGCTCATTGTCAGGCTTTATATTCTTCTTCTGACAGAAAACTTCTCTCCACGCTCCATTTGTTTACCTGACAAAGAAGTGTCCAAAATGTCGTCTTCTTTGTGGCTGGTTTTAGCGTTAATGTTAACTTCTGTTAATTTTGAACAAAATTAAAGAAACACCTTTCATTGAAGTTAACGCCGGTGTCAATTGACGGATTATCGGTTAATGGAGTTACATTTTTGGTGGATTGTGCCGACCTCTGCAGATCCATGTCTTTGAAAGCCCCATTTCAGCTACTGTCTCTTTAAGGCACTTTAAACGTGCATCCTGTGGAAGTTAGCAGCATTTAGCAGAACAGATTTAATGGAAGTGGAATTTGATATTTATATAGTTATGTTAAAACGTGTCTATATTCACCTTATTAAACAATAGTGACGCAAAGGGTTAAGTATGGACGGGTTCATTCTAATATCGGACCATGAAATGATGCTAACATTCCTGTTCCTACACACTTCACCTTTAAAGCTCTCTGGAACCCAGCACTCTAGAAGCCTCCCCCACTGTTGCCATGCTACAAAGTTATCATCATTGAGTTAAACATTGTTTCTCTATTTAAAATGACAAATTATCAAATACAGCCAACTGTTTAGGACCCTAAATATGACCCAGAAAGAAATCCCCAGCAACAATATTATGACTCTCTTTTAAGGAGATTCACCAATTGATGATGTCATGTTCGAGGAAATCTCGTCCCTCTTGTTCAGTTCTCATGTGACCTTTTGGACCAGCTGTTTAGAGCAGCTTCTCATTCTGGGATTAATCCAATACAAATTTACAATGTCACAATTTAAAACTTTGCCCGCATAAAGTATAATATCACCTCTTAAACACCAAATATTGATTAAATAAAATGACTTATGCAGCAGAAAATGATCACTCAGATTCCATAGTTGGTTGCTCTTCCATATGTAATTCTTATCAGCTTATCTGTAGATCGAATTACAATCAAACTGAACATTTTCATTCAAGTAAAAGACCCAAATCAGCCTCCTTTACTGTTTTACATCACACTAAACTTCACTTTTTCATTCGGGTTCAGTCAAAAACATCAGCAAAGTCAAAGTCGGACAACTTCCTGACTCTTAACCAGTGTGTTTACACTGTTAAAGCCCATAACATGTTCTGTTTCGTGTCACTTTGCGTCAGTCAACGTGGTCGACGTCTCATTCAGCTCCACTTTTTTCCTCTCCTTTATTTAATTTCTTTGCTTGTAACTTGTCAACCATTAACCACAAATCTAAAGTTTGTGCCCTCAAAGTAATCTTGAAAACATCTTTGTTCACTAATTCAGAATGCTCATGGATATCTGTGATTTTGCCACAGTGTCAACAGGCAGAGGTGAAATGTGCTGGACTCCTTTCTGCAGATTGATCTGATTTGACATGTGGGATCAGGTTGGATTAGGCAACACTTTACTGTAGAGAAGTAAAACACTGTCGTTGTGGGGTGTTGACCAATCAGAATCAAGTATCAAACACAACCAGGTAACAAACAGGCTGAAAAGAGGCAGCGCTCATGATACAGAGGAGAGAATTCAACCCTGTTTATAAGAGTAGAACATGCTGGGTGTAGAGAGGTGAACACGCAGCAGAGTAACAGTAGATCCAGTGTGAGAGTGAAAGTAATCCCTCTCTCTTTCCCCTCCTTGTTCACCTTCCAGTCCCCTGAAAGGTGAACATTTCTGCAGCTTTTCATGAACAACACTGCATTTCTTTCTGCTGAAGAATGAGCGCCTTGTGTCCGAGTGTCGGGGCGAGGCTGACCGGACAGGAGAGAGCTGGCAGTGAGAGAGAGAAAGGGAGAGAGAAAGAGAGAGGAGGGGAGAGAGAGTGCTCAAGAAGTGTGTGTGTGTGTGTGTGTGTCAGAGAGAGAGAAAGAGGGAGAGGGAGGAGACCAGCAGCAGCAGCAGCAGCAGCCAGACAGTGTGTGTCAGCAGCCACATGGCTTTATCCCAGTGTGTGCTATGACAGCCAGAGACCAACAGTGTGTGTGAGTGAGTGTGTGTTTTTGTGTGTGCGTGTACAGGAGGAGACTCTGAGGATATATGAGAGAGGACACAAAGAAAGGAGCTTCCTGTTTGGATTCACAGTTTTTACCTTTTCTTGTGTTTGGGATTTTTGATCTACTACACCAGCAGAAGCAGCAGCGTGTGTGTGTGTGTGTTCAGTCCTGTGGTGTGTAACTGGAGCATCCCACCCATCAAACACACACACACCCATCACTACGTCAGGTAAATCAAAGCTTCATCATTAGCAGGCTGGTTGCTTTGAGTATGCAGAGGTTGTGTTCTTCTTCTTCTTCCCTTTTTATTGTAGTGGATTTAAACGCAGATACAGACTCACCTTCATGCCACACTTTGCATCCTTTGTTCTGCATGATTTTATTCACCAGAGCTGCGCAATTAATCACAACTTCATTGTTATGAGGACATTTAACCCACTGCATTTTGTTCTTCATTTTATATCTGCCTCTTAGTTTACCAGAGGCAACTTTGAACTTCAAAAACTGTCACAAGATTGATTTTAAGAGAGACATCTGCACGACTGATGATTTATATCTGAGATATCTTTGGGATGAAAGTGAGAGGTGTTCTGGGAGAGGTTGCAGAAGAAACCTGAATTCTAAACTTTGCATGATTTTAGTTTTCTTGCCATTTCTTTTACCCAGTGTGGGTATTGTATGGGCAGGAAGTTGTAAGTTTTGGCACTTTTACACGCCCAATCACTCAGCAGAGGATGTAAGTTCAGTTTGGGATCTTGTTTAAGTTTCTGTATCTCAAAGTTGAGTGTGTCCTCGGTGTATCTGCAGCATGAGCTCTATCGTGGCTGACTGTGTTGTCGTGTAGCTGCTTGTTTCAAACCATGTTTATTGTTCTGTTTGATGGTGACCAGAGTAAGTACACCAGGAAGAAGGTGGTTCTAATGAAGTACAGGTTACCTCTCATCTTCTAGAACACCAGCATGAATACACTTTAAAATACCATTAAAGTTTCTCACATCTCATTGTGGTCTAAGACATTGAGATTTTTCATTGGTTCAGTGTCTTGCAGAGTCGCTATTTACAAAACGAAAAAAACAAAAAACAACTAGCTGTTACGTTATACGACATGACGCGACATGATACGACATGACATGAAACAACATGACACGACATGATACGAAATGACGCAACATGACACGACATGATACGACATGACGCAACATGATACAACAGTACATGACGCAACATGACACGACATGATACGACATGACGCAACATGATACGACATGATACGAAACAACATGACACGACATGATACGACATGATACGACATGATACGACATGACGCAACATGACACGACATGATACGACATGACGCAACATGATACAACAGTACATGACGCAACATGACACGACATGATACGACATGACGCAACATGATACGACATGACATGAAACAACATGATACGACATGATACGACATGACATGAAACAACATGACACGACATGATACGACATGACACGACATGATACGACATGACATGAAACAACATGACACGACATGATACGACATGACGCAACATGATACAACATGGCATGAAACAACGTGACACGACATGATACATGACACGACATGATACGACATGACACATGATACGACATGACATAAAACAACATGACACGACATGATACGACACGACACAACATGATACGACATGACGCAACATGATACGACATGACATAAAACAACATGACACGACATGATACGACATGACACAACATGATACAACATGACATGAAACAACATGACATGACATGATACGACATGACGCAACATGATACGACATGACATGAAACAACATGACACGACATGAGACGACATGACGCAACATGATACAACATGACATGAAACAACATGACACGACATGATACGACATGACGCAACATGATACGACATGACATGAAACAACATGACACGACATGATACGACATGACACGACACGACACGACATGATACGACATGACACGACACGACATGATACGACATGACACGACATGACAATATGAAATAACACAACACAAATTAATCCAATGATAAGCCAATTTCAATATTACGATAAACTAGCTTACCTTGATTACAGTAGGATGTTCCCTTGGTTAGCATTATGAGTTAGCAAGCTGCTAATGTTTTTCACAGTCAAACCTTCAGCTGTACATTGGTGCAAATTTCTTTAACTTGCTGAACATGAACTGCTGTACTACTTACGATCTTTGTGGACTGCAGAATCTGTCATCAGTTCTTGCTCTGTCATTGGTGAAGAGGCTTTTTTGATACTTTTACTTCCTGTTTTTGGTCTGGTCTTTTTATTTGCGTGGATGAAATTAAAACTGAGATTCAGGATCGTTCAACTTGAAAATGCACTTAGCTTGTTGCTAAAAAATGCTAATTTATTGCTTGTTGGGGTCTGTTGGGTTTTTGTGTTCGTCATGTTCCTGATTTGGACTCTCGTGTAAAGGTCTCTGGCTGCCATCTTTATATCCTCATGAAACCCTCACTGCTCCCCAGAGCTAAAGAGAGAGAGGCTCATAGAGGGTTTGTTGTTGTTGTTGTTGTTGTTGTTGTTGTTTGAACCTCCCGACCGAAGCGGAGCTGGGGCACATTTTTGGGTCACCTGGCACTGAAAATGTCCGCGCAGAGTTCCCAGACTGCAGCGACTCTCCAGCTTCTGATAATAAATCCTTTGTTATGTGGGTTCATTCTGTTGGGAGGGTAATCAGGCCAGCACAGAGGCACTCTATCTAACCCCTCCACTGTGCACCCTGCAGTACAGTACACTCCACCCAAACACCCTAACACCACACACCCATCCAGCCTCATTCTCTGCCCCTATTGGGTCTGAAAGCCTCCTCGGGATGCCCCACTTCTGCTCAGCTACATTTTTTCCTGGAGAGAGCAGAGGAGTATTTATTATTATTTATCAAATGTATTAAAGTGCACCAGGATGTTTACTGTGAGACCCCTGTTGTGGTGTATCCCAATCTGATTCTCCATCCTTGGTGCTGCCCCAAAATCCTAAACTATGATTGGCTATGGTTTGCCCTGTAAGAGGCGGGGCTTATGTTAAATTCTGAATAGCACATTTTTAAGCTTGAAGGATTCCTGTTGTGTTACTTTGAAGTAGATATGATTAGTGGAGATGAGGAAGAATGGATAAATGTTGTTTATTTGTGTTTGGCATGAAGTGATGACCTAAATGGACCACCTCAGTTCAAAACAGTCTGGACACACCCCCGAGCCCGTGGGAAATAATTAGAGTTAGCAAAAAGAGGAATATGCAAATTCTGAAGATGCTTGGTTTTAAATTTGGAGAAGGAGAATTATTAAACATGTTATTTGCATCAGAGAGTCTCAGGGTCTGGATGGTAAATATTCATTGTGATGGAGTTCTTTGAGACGAGACGGAGCGCCCTGTTTAAGCCTGGTGGGGTGTGAACTACTTTTTAAGTGACTCTCAGCAAGTATATTCAGTGAACGTGAAAGTCACAGTGCACAGAGCTGCAGAATGAGGAATATTTGGTCTGATAGGCTGATAATTACAGTGGTGAAGAAGTGCAGAAGATGCAGAAACACATGCAAAAGTCCAAAGCAAATGTACAGGAACACCCTGCAAGAGATAAATGCTCCAGGCTCGTAGGGGGTGCTAAGTGACACAGCTTTGTTATGGACAGGACAGAAAGAAGAAGAGGTCACTGAATTCATGAATTATTAAACTGTAACCATAAATGCTACCAGAGTGGAGTGTATCTGACAACCGCATCCTCATGTCTGCTGTGCCAGAACACTTAAAAACATGTGAATAAAACCCACACAACTTAATCTGATAAATAGTCTCTGAAGTATGTTTGTATGGCTAATATTGAAGCATATTTTTCCTCCTCTGGTGAGCCTTGTTTTCAGGAGTTGAAAGGTTGCAATCAGTCGCTTTAATAAGGTGAAAGTAGTGTCGCATTAAGAGGACATAACTACAATAATTACACCCAATTTATGACGTACAACATATTTTTCTGCTGTAGATTAAAAATCCTTAAATGTTTGTTGTTTTAGAAAAAGAATGAACTGCACATCACACCATCAGAGGTTACTGTAGGTCAGATTAAAGCTCTCCTTCTTTGTTATTCACACAAACAGCTGTACAGTCTGCTGCCTCTCCAACAGCTGCAGCATGTACACCTCACACACACTCACACACACATGCAGACTGGGATATGACCTCTGCAGATTTCTCTCCCTTTCTCTCTCCCTCCATCATTTCCTCCTCTCATTGTCTTTTTTTCTGCAGCTTGCCTCAAGGTCATCCTGAAACAAAAGACATAATAATCACTCCTCTCAGAGTGCTCACATTCTCAGAGACAGCGCGTAAAACCTTATTGGTTTATTAGACTACACCATCGAATGTCCAATGCTTTATGTCGAGTAGGGAAACGCAGAAGTGCACATTTCATGGTGCATGGTTTCAATCTCCATGCTTATGTAGTGAGACACAGCAGCAAAGGAGAAAACAAGAACACAGCAAACAGTGGTTTCCCTGGGGAGTTAGAGCGGTAACAAAGGATTTGGCACGGGTAGCAGTCTGATAGAGGATGATCTCATGGTGCTTTGGCTGCTGCCTCCCATTTTACCTGGCCTATTTAGACACAAACACACACACTCTGTCTCTGTCTGGATGGGGTAGCTGTGAGCACTCTGATGTAAAGGGTGTGTCGCTAACTGAACAGAGACTTCAGTTATTCTATAATAGATGTTACAAATACCAAAATAAAGCAGGATACAGCTTATAAATTATCGATATGTGAGTCTTGAAAAGAGAAAATCTGTTGTCTGTATTGTTTAAAGTCCAATCAGCAACTAAAAAGTGATACGTTAAGATTCATCACATCCCAGAGAGGATTGCAGGTTCATCTGTTTCAAGTGAGTCTCAGATTTGCTTTGAATAATATGTTACACAGAGGTTTCACTGTGACTTACTGCAGCTTATAAAGGACAAATGAAAATGATTTCATCATGATTTTGCAGAATGCACCTTTAAGTCAAGAAAACATCATGATGCAGATTTGTGGGAATGAAGAAAAAGTCAAGCTTTTTCTGTTCTCAAAATGAGATGAAAACAACTTTTTAAAAAAATGTTTGTATACTGGAGGTCCAATTGATCTTTCCTGATGCATTCAAGAAAGTCAGGAAATCAGAACGCTGATTAGCTTTGCAACACAGTGTCAAAGAGATTTGTCTCTGAAGTTGAAATTTAAGATCAGGAACCAATTCTTGCAGGTATCTATCGATACAATCATTGGTGAGCTGTGTTCCTCCTGCTTTTGCTCTCCATACTCACTGCATACTCCAAAGCCGGCTGACACCTGATTGGTTAATCCAACTTGGACTCAAAATATTTGCCACACAAACACAAGAACACATCGCCTGATAAAATCTAGATTCTTATAGGAACCAGAAGTGACCATATTTGGACAACAGGGTGGATCTTCAATCTTATGTCTCTGTCATGTTTGACAGGCTGCCATGTGGTGACTCAATTACAGAGGGTCACACCCTAAAGCGTCCTCTGTTTTATTATGAATGCGACCATAGATGACAAAATGAACATCATGTTATAGAGTAGACAGGCAATCTCCAATAGCGGTGTCCACTCTTCCATGAGATTTAAAGATTCCTCTTGTGCTGATGTTGTTCAGTGCAGAGGCAAACAACAAACTTGATGATATTTATTTAAGGAGAGTTTCGAGGAAAATGAAGTGAGCATTATATTCTACAGTGGTGAGAACAGACAATGTGTGCATTCATTAGAGATGCTGTGCATGTTTTCCACTGACCGACCCGTGAGGAAGCGCTGTAAGTGTTTCCAGAGGCTGAATGTCCTCCGAGTGTAAAGAGGCTGAACGACAGGACAATACAGAGACACTCAGAGGCCAGTTTGGCTGTCTGTGAACATGTCTGCTCCTTGGATCAGTTTCCATGACTCAAAGGGATATCCCACGCTGCCTCCCCTCCTCCCCCTCAGTTTCCCTTCCTCCCTGTAACTCCCTTCACTCTCACAAAGTTTAACACCAAGAGCTACGACTCTTTCATGAGCTGAGTGGATTTTAAAGTACTGAAATATGGACTCTATGTGGATTATGAAGACTGTTTTTGAATAGGAAGAGAGAGAGCAGGGTGAGTGATGCCGTGTTTGAGTGTTTCAATGGCAGGTTCTGTGAGTCGTGGTTAAAGCTCCTCCTTCAGGAGAGAAACACGCCGTCATGTTTGTTTTGATGACAGATACGATGATGGTGGCCTGTATGGGAAACTGTCCTTCAAGATTTGAGCTGGTTCTGTCTGCTGGTTAAATGTACACAGAAATAAGCTTCTTAATGTAGGACTCTATTTTCATTATTATTAAATAAATGCAGCTTATGACTTAGCTGTATCACTTATCTTCACTCATAGCTGAAGTTGATTATGGGAAATAAACACAGGTGTATTTTACCATTGGAAGGAATTTAATGAATGTTTCTTTCCAGAAATACTTTCAAAAATAATAACATCTTACAAAAACAGTTTCCTAGATTACAACATATACAACATATGGATGACTATCTCCTTAAAGCTGTACCGCTCAGTCATTTCTAGACAAAGATTTGGTCAAACGTCTTTATGGAAAGTGAACGATATGACCTTATATAATATGCCAAAGTTGCGTTGAGTTGAGTAATTTTTTTTGCTTTCGTGTCATATCGTATCTTTTCATATTGTATCATATTGTATTGTATTACAATGTGTGTCATTTCATATTGCATCACATCATATCATAGAGCATCTTTTTGAATCGTACCGTAACATATGGTTTCGGAACTCATCACGTGGTACTGTAGTGTATCACATCGTATCTTATCGTATAATACTGTATCATATTGTAACATATAACTTAACGTACTGCAGTGTATCACATGAGATAATGTAGCGTAACATAATGTAGGGTAACGTAAGATAATGTAACGTAACATACTGTAGGGTAACGTAAGATAATGTAACGTAACGTACTGTAGGGTAACGTAAGATAATGTAACGTAACGTACTGTAGGGTAACGTAAGATAATGTAACCTAACATACTGTAGGGTAACGTAAGATAATGTAACGTAACGTACTGTAGGGTAACGTAAGATAATATAACAACTTAATGTAGGGTAACGTATGATAATGTAACATAACGTACTGTAGGATAACATAAGATAATGTAACGTAACGTACTGTAGGGTAACGTAAGATAATATAACAACTCAATGTAGGGTAACGTAAGATAATGTAATGTAATGTAATGTTGGGTAAAGTAAGATAATGTAACGTAACGTACTGTAGGGTAACATAAGATAATGTAACGTAAGATAATGTAACCTAACGTATTGTAGGGTAATGTAAGATAATGTAACGTAACGTACTGTAGGGTAATGTAAGATAATGTAACGTAAAGTACTGTAGGGTAACGTAAGATAATGTAATGTAAGATAATGTAACGTAACGTACTGTAGGGTAACGTAAGATAATGTTATGTAACGTAATGTAGGGTAATGTAAGATAATGTAACGTAAGATAATGTAACCTAACGTACTGTAGGGTAACGTAACGTACTGTAGGGTAACGTAAGGTACTGTAGGGTAACGTAAGATAATGTAACCTAAGATAATGTAACCTAACGTACTGTAGGGTAATGTAAGATAATGTAACGTAACGTACTGTAGGGTAACGTAAGATAATGTTATGTAACGTAATGTAGGGTAATGTAAGATAATGTAACGTAAGATAATGTAACCTAACGTATTGTAGGGTAATGTAAGATAATGTAACGTAACGTACTGTAGGGTAATGTAAGATAATGTAACGTAAAGTACTGTAGGGTAACGTAAGATAATGTAATGTAAGATAATGTAACCTAACGTATTGTAGGGTAATGTAAGATAATGTAACGTAACGTACTGTAGGGTAACGTAAGATAATGTTATGTAACGTAATGTAGGGTAATGTAAGATAATGTAACGTAAGATAATGTAACCTAACGTACTGTAGGGTAACGTAACGTACTGTAGGGTAACGTAAGGTACTGTAGGGTAACGTAAGATAATGTAACCTAAGATAATGTAACCTAACGTACTGTAGGGTAATGTAAGATAATGTAACGTAACGTACTGTAGGGTAACGTAAGATAATGTTATGTAACGTAATGTAGGGTAATGTAAGATAATGTAACGTAAGATAATGTAACCTAACGTACTGTAGGGTAACCTAACGTACTGTAGGGTAACGTAACGTACTGTAGGGTAACGTAAGATAATGTAACCTAAGATAATGTAACCTAACGTACTGTAGGGTAATGTAAGATAATGTAACGTAACGTACTGTAGGGTAACGTAAGATAACGTTATGTAACCTAATGTAGGGTAACGTAAGATAATGTAATGTAACGTAATGTAGGGTAACAAGATAATGTAACGTAACGTACTGTAGGGTAATGTAAGATAATGTAACGTAACGTACTGTGGGGTAATGTAATATAATGTAACGTAATGTAGGGTAACGTAAGATTATGTAACGTATAGTAATGTAACGTAACGTAAGATAATGTAACGCAACATTTCATTCCTTTTCCATCATATCATATAAAGTATACAATTTTATGGTATCGTATCATATCGTTTCTAATTACATCGCAACTTAACTAACTTATTTTAATCTTAATAAATTACATTGTATCATATTGTAACAAATCATATCATTACGTAACGTAACACACTGTAACGTGCAGTATTGTAATGTAATACATCGTATCGTATCTTATTCCATCGTATCATACCATGCCTACTGTAGCTCCTATTTTAGTCAAGTTCATGGAATATCACACATCACAGTGTGCCTCCAAATCAGAGCACAAAACTTCATGACAGGTTCAGGTCCACGGAGTTTCCTCCGATGTGATGGAGTTAGACCTGTCTCCCAACTTCTTCTTTCCCATGAGGATGTGGATGTAAACTGAGAACCTGAACATCCTACATCACACTTGCATCACCCATAATGTTGGCCCCACATGTTGGCATAGTCAGAGAACACACACACACACACACACACACACACACACACACACACACACACACACACACACACACACACACACACACACACACTGTCCTGTCCCCTCTGATGTGTTGCTGTCATGCACCGAGTGAACCTAAATGTGGGTCCTGTAGTCCAGTAACTGCAGCAGTGCTCCCGCTCCCCCTGCAGAGGATTACTGCTGTTGAAAGAGCCTCTTTGTCTCTGCCGGGCTGGAATGCCTGTCCAGCTCCACGTCTTTGGAAACACTGAGCCAAAAGTCAACGGAACCAGTGAGCAAAGGAATCCCACTGGAATACCATGCTGCCAGTCACCCACACTCATAATGCTTTCCCTGTTCAGGAACACCACACAAGGTGAACGCAGCCTCTCAGATTTACTCTCTCTGCTGTATTCTACTTGATTTCAGCTGAATCAGGTTTATAACCAGCAAAGGAAAAGTATTCATGCAGTGATTACCTCTCTCCTGATTGTGCCTGCACTAAACCGGTCCTGTTTCTCATCACCTTCACTCTTATCACTTTATTATTAGTTCCTGGCGCTGAGCAAGCGTTGGCACAGCAGCACACTCACCATCATTGTTAGTCTTGGACTGGGGCTTACATTTCTCTTAGTAGATGGAGAGCATATTTGGATTTAAAGAATGCATGCCTAGCTATCTAAGAATACTGAACCTCTCCAGGATTAAAAAATATGTTTTTATTCAGTGTTCAGGCCGTTTGAATCCACTGCTACCTTGAGTCACGGTGACACAATATGAATGTTGTATGAAAGGCTGGTGACACTGCAGAACGTCTGATATGAGGTGTGTTTGGAGTTGATGCATGAGTCAAACAGTCCAACCTTTTGCAGCTCAGCTTGAAGACAGTGCAAGTGGAAATGTTGAAGTAATCCTGCAACCTGACTCTGCAGCAGGCCGACTGTGAATCATGTTTTTACTGTAACGAGCAGTTTTCCCTTTCAAGAAGTAAAAAAAACAACATTTTACAACTCTTTCCACTCACACTCTCGTGTAAGAAGCCGTCCAGATAAACACTGAGTCATCTCTGCCCGTGGCTCCGGCTCAGTGTTAGTCAAAGTTACCATGCAGCGTGTTGGATAACAGTGGTTTGGACTCTAACAACAAGCACTCTTTCTCAGAGTCTCTGAGGTATAATTTCCAGAGACAATAATCTGATAATGACAGACTCTCTGATCCCCTGAAGGACTGAGCTGCAGTTCCACACTTCATCTCCATCTCACAGCTCTGATCACAAACACTACAACATGAAACAGCCAGGTTCTCCTCTCGTGTTGTTAACTTTGAGAGCCTACATGTTTATATTAGATGTAAGCATGCGGAAAGTGAGATTCACTTTCAGCACCTATTCTCCCATCTGGTCGTGGGATCCACCAGCGTTTCTGTAACCTCTCATCTCCTTCCAGCACAGTGTTTACAGTGTGTTTGTGTGTGTATAGTTCTGCATGTGTGTATTCAAGCGGCTCTGCGTCAGTACAGGACACACAGACGGGGCAGATGGCGCGTTTAGCTGCCGGCTGATAATGGCGTCTCTCCAGTGCTCGGTGTTTCATGCCAGAGTAATAAATCTGTGTTTACTCATGCTATGAGGCTGCGAGGAATACTCTGGGATCTCACTGTGCATAGATTAGCATTTTAATGAGTGGAGGATGGCTTAGAGTCTCATGTGGAAACATGCAACACTGCAGAGTCTCAATCATTCAGAACAAAACATTATTCATCGTCGAACATATTAATTTGAACGACCTCTCTTTGGTTTGAATTCTGGCTTCATAATGGGAATTTAATTCAGAGCATTTCTCTGTTTGGCAGTTTTGATGACAGCACACAAATTCATTGATTGGAACCCGATCACGACAAACTGCTTCGACAGAGTGCTTCAAAAAGCTATTTAGAAAACAGAGAATAAATCATTTCCAACACACAATATTTGTACGCTCAGCTGAAAGCTGCCAGGAAGCATTTCCAGACTCTGCTTTTCTTGAGACCTCAGAGCACACTAACTGTATGAAATGAAGGACGACCAAGCAGCAACCTCTGGTGTTTAAAAGTGAAGCCAATGTGGAAGTGCAATAAAATGCAGTTCCTCCAGTGTCCACTTGAGGCTGTCTATAAAAGCCAAAGAATACCTGTGAGGTCCCCTATTAATATGTTTACAGCAGAATTAAACATGATTACGAGCCTGATGTCACCACATATTTTGGATTTTAGCAGATCATAGATGCAGGCTTTAGCGAAACAACATCAGATTTATTTTAACATTTCTCAACTCAACTCATTTTTATATATAAAGCCCCTTTCATACATTCAAGAATGCAGCCCAAAGTGCTTCATAAAAACAACAACAGAGACAGAAAACAACAGCAATAGGTAAATGCTCTAAGGCTCAAACAAGATAGAGGAAATTAATAAAAAATACAAATAAAATCAATAAAATCAAATCAGATAAGTATCAGAAAAATACACTAATTAGAAAATTAAAATAGACACATTAAAATAAAATCAATAAAATAAAATCAGATAAGTATCAGAAAAATACACTAATTAGAAAATTAAAATAAACACATTACAATAAAATCCATAAAATAAAATCAGATAAATACTAAAAAATAAACTCATTAAAATCAAATGAACAAAATAAAATTAGAGAAATAAAATACAAATAAAATAACATAAAATAAGATTTAATAAAATAAACTATATTATTATATAAATAAATAAATAAATATATATATATATATATATATACAATTATGCTTAAAAAATGCTAATAATGGTAATAATGCAGTCCAGGGCTAAAAGAAAATGACTCCAATTTAAAAGCCAGATTGTAAAGAAAAGTCTAAAGTTCACTTTAAAAAACAGAGAGAGGGCTCACCGTTTAATGTCATGTCATTTAAAAGAGAAGTATTTGATCATTTTATAAGTCTGATACTTTAATATTGTCAACAGTGTTTATTTTTACTTTATGTTAGCTAGCCTAAAGTACAATGACCCCACTTAATGTCACCAGACAGGGAGGTGGGACATGGATCCATAATTCTCTCCACAGCACCAGATTAATGCCTTTGAAATCAACCCCTCAAAAAGTCCCCAAAACTGTCAGCAGATATGAAAATAACATCAGTGGTGTCGGTGTCTGGTCTCACGGCAGAGTCTTGCCCTGACCTTGGCCTCTGTCACTAACAGGAAATGTTCCCTGGCTCGGCTGGCTGTGCAGGAAATCTACATTTAGTGACACTCGACTTCTGGATGAGACTGTGTGTGTCTTCGTCTTCCTCTATCTGTCACACACTTCCTCCTGCTGCGACAAAACCTCTTATTTGTTGTTTTACTTTGAGGCTCAGTTGACACGTACTGCCTGAAGACAAATGTTGTTTGGAGGGAATCACATCACAAATAACAAGTCAGTCTAGAATCAGATCAATTATTCCTTTCTGGTCTGTTATTTGAGGAGAAAGCTGATGCTGCTGTTTTTGTAGAAGTTGTTTCTTTAGGATGAGATGCCAAAATGCCACCAACCAGAAGTATTCAGACACGGCCCCCGACACTTGTAAATGCTATGTTTAAGTTTGGACGCCACCACTGGAATAAAGAGCACTGTCGCAGTCTGAAACATATAGTATAGAAGTTAGAAGTAAATAGAGGACTTTGTTTGCATGCCTGTTCAGTGCCTTATCAAACAGGGCGTTTAAGCTGTACTGTTGTGTCACAGGAGGAGATGGAGATGGATGGATCTTTCCACACAGTCAACACACTGAACACAGGCTCTCCTTTATTCCCATGAAAGCTTCATAAAATGCAAAAAGCACAGAAAGTTGAGGCTACATAATCTGAATCTGAAATCTTCTTTATGGTATATGATTTTCTGGGTAGGACGACTAGCATTCTTTAAATTTGGGTACCATTGAGGTTTTTAGGGGTTTGCTTTTTGAAGCATCATCTAGGGGATAGTAGATGTGGATAGTAACCTTGCAAAGCAGCTGGATTGGCCAGACTCTATGTCAGGCGGATTCATCTTGCAAAGCTTCAAGCTGATTTGCGTGTTCCCCGGTCAGAGAATGAGCGGACCAATCAGCGTAAATTCAGGATAAAGAGGCGATAGCTGCAGGCTTAGTCGATGCATTAGCAAGAAGCGACTGCAAAACTGCAAACAATGGCGGCCCGTGAAGAGATTGCATGGATGCAACTGTTTAATCTATCAGTAGAATTATAAAATGTGCACATTAAGGCCTTAAATGCTGAATAAGTTGTATGTTTAGTTGCTCCAATTGACCTGTTGTGAACTTGACAGACAGAACCTTAGTCCAATCACTCAAAGACTTTTATTTTGAAAGGTTCTGCCCTTCCAAACACTGTCTGTGTGGTGTTACTCAGATGTGAAATATATCTTGTGACATGGATATGTGAAATAGCCTATCTGATTTTAACCTGGACCACCTGCATCCAGGACTATGGTCTCCGTCCATGAGGTGTGCGTTCAAACCACCGTCCCAGGATCCAGTCGTATTTATGAGAAACCATGGTGACAGACCTGTGCAGTTCTCTATCTTTCTTTCTGTCTGTCTGCTTCTCCATGCAGACATGTTTTTTTATCATTTAAAGAGACATTTTTCTTTGACAGCACGTCTAACAAACGACCACATGGAGCACTTTGGGTGGAGCCGGTTTCAGCCCCCTGAATGTCTGAGGCTGGATGAAGTGTGTGTGCTGGGTGTTGTCACACTGTGGTTTCATACACAAGTGTTGTGTGTGAGCCTTTCTGCCATGAATCCCCTCTCAGCTTTGAGCTTAATGTGTGTCCCGTCTGCAGACTGGTGTTATTTATGTCGTGGTTCTTCATGATGTTTAACCATCTTGTCGTTGTTATTAAGACGTTGTGTACATCGCCTCACTTTGGCACTTATCTCTGAGACGCTAACAGCTGGAACAGAGCGGCCTTGTTGCACCATCAACAGCAACTTTTCCACTGTTTACCTTTCAGGGTTTGTAGATCTATGTATACAGCTTGAAAAAGAGAGTATAGTGAATCCACCCTTCCTCCTTCCTCCTACAGCAGGAATGTTCTGCATTTTTGTGGTTTTTATCTAAAAGCAGAATGTGTCATTTTGCTTTGAGAGAAAACAAATTAAAAACAGAAACCGTGATTCTCGTGACGGTCACCAAAACATTTCAAAAAGTGAAATCTGAGTCCATTGAAATATCTTACATCAGAACGATACAGGCTTTTATTTTGAAAAGCTAGCTACTCTTGCAGAAAAATCTCTTTATGTTAAAGCATATGAGTTGTTTGAAGGCTTTGGTCTTATCTTAAAGAGACAGTCAAAGTTTTTGCAGAGATTTTATCACCAGCTCAGAGTAACTCAACACTTAAAGGTACAGTTCGCAGAATTCTAATCTCTAAAAATGTAGACTCTGAAGGTGGAGGTCTGGATTTCAGTCTGAGAAGTGTTCTAGTTTCTGTTTGCAGGCGGAGTAGTACTGACCGAGCACATATCAGCAGGCTTTGGCATCTGCAGGAAAAACAGTCTGTATGGAGAGCAAAAACAGGAGGAACCAATTAGCGGATCCTGGCTCTTATCATGGTAACCTGAAGATGATTACTTTATCTCTATAAACACATTTCTGCATCCAAGTGCAGCTAATAAAATGCTCTATATGAACTGCCAATCAGGGTCAAGATTTCCTAACTTCCTGGAATGCATCAAAAATGATCAAATATTTTAAAGGTTGTTTTCTTTTTACAAATCTGCATCCTGATGTTGTTTTCCCTGTCAGTTTTTAACTGACTTTGAAACTGTCTCACTTTAACACTGATGCCTCTTCAAGACCTACAAGAAAGTAAATAAGAGATTAGCAGTGACAACACTCTTCTTTTGTCTTTTGACATGATGTTTTGTCCTCATGACTGATACTGGAGCAGGATTATTAAACAGACGTACGTTTTCTGTTGAAGTTTCAGATGGAGAAACTCTACAACCAGGACTTTGCAGGCTAAAAAAGCTAAATGGCTACAAACACATTTAATGTTTATGCTTCACTACTCTTTGAGGACTTAAGAGTTAAACCGTGTGCAGATATATGTTATTAAGACATTTATTGGGACACTGGACTCACATCATGACACCCGGGCTGTGACGGGTAATGTTAAACCGGTACTTCTGCTCACCTTCTATAAGTTTAATCATTGTTACGTTAAAAAAACAACTTGTTTGAACAAAGAAAAGTAGGATCAAAAAGATCTGTGTGGAGACACATCTTTACCACAGAGGGTGAAGGTGCTCATGGGAAATGTAGTCTTCGCTCTGTAAAAACACCAGAATCAACACAACATGAAAACTTCTCACTGCGCCTTTAATATGTGTTAAAAAAAAACACCAACATCAGAGAGATAGAGAGTGATGGAGGGCATGAAGAAAGGATAAAGCAGAGAAGGACTTATAAAAAGAGAGAGAGAGTGATGGACGCAGAAATGTGGAGGGGCGGACAGAAAAAAGACGGAGGATTATCCATCAGGCTTTATTATCTGACCTCAGGAGACGGGGCAGAGCTGAGAGTGGGCAGCTGGCCCGACGAGATAGAACCAAGACGGAGAGTATCAGCTCCTCCTCAGCCCTCAGTGTGTCCTAACGTTCCTCCTCCATCACCCTGATATCTCCTCTCTGTCCTCTTCTTCCTTCATCCGCTCTCAGCTGTCAAACCAAGAGTCTCTCTCACTCCAGGAATAAAATACTGGCTTGGGAAGTTTTTGTTTGCTTATGACGACTTAAAGGAGCAAAAATAGAGCAGAGACGTCTTTAAATCAGCAGTGAGACCTCCACTATTCCTTCTTTAAGTCAACATAGAGTCACATTTATGAGTCTAGACTTCAGGCTGGATCTTTTGTTTCAGCGTTTTTCACCGGAAGGAAATCAGACCTTTATTTGATGCTTCACGCCCCCCTGTCTTTGCTTGTCCTGTTGTGTACTCTAACATTATCTGCACTCAGACTCTTGTCCGGTGCACCTCCATAAAGCAGCCAGGTGTGTTTGCAAGGAGCTTTGTGACACACCTGAAGAACCTCAATGCCTCCTTCCCCTCCCCCTCCGTTTATTTGTTTTACGTCTTCATAACTGTTTCCAGACTTCAGGACTTTTTCTTCATGAGGCTCAAACACAGCGTCTCGACCGGTTGACATGTCACTCAGGACTCAGACGTTTGCAGCTGCAGAGCTTGACTCTTCTGTCTTCGGGAACTTTGTGCGTACAGGTGTTTATAAAGACCTCTAAAGGCTTCCAGACAAGTGATATAAAAACACCTGACGGAAGAGAGACAAGAGAAATTAGAAAAGGTTCATCTTCTCAGGATAGCTATGAGAGGATAGAGCTGGAAACTAGGAGAGAGAGTGGGGGAATGACATGCAGGAAACGGGCCACAGGCTAGAATCGAAACTGGGATGCCTGCTACATTGGCACAGGATTTAACCATTAGGTCAAATCTGCGCCCATTTTTTAACTTTTGGACTTTTTTCTACAGATATGGAAATAACTTTTGACTGTGTTCTTCAACTTTTGGCCAAGAAAAAACACGTAAAAATCTCCCTCTTCTTGATATCCCCTGCACACCTGACCTCCACACTTGAGTGCCGTTGTTGCCTTGCAGCACTCCCCCCAACCTCTAGTTGGCAATGCAACTTCTATGCCCAACTATTGCCAGTTTCTAAGCCCGCTATATTCTTTGCTTGTGCATAGAAAACTATGCAGACTCTGAGTGTATATCTGAGCATATTGTGGTGAAGTTGGAGCTGATGAATGTTGAGCAGCAGTTGATCGTACTGACATTTTTGCAGAGAAGGAAAGAGAGAAGATGCAGGAGGAGATATAATGTACGACAATCCTGGAGTTACGAAGCTATCGCATCATTTGGTGTGTAGTTATGTTTTTGAGGGGGTGCATTTCAGGCTATGTGCGTAGTCTTAAGCGTAGGTACAGGGCTTTGTAGACGTACTGTGTAGAGTCCATGCAGAAGTATAAACCCGGCTTGATTCTTTACTATCAGGTCATTTTTACATCCCTAGTATAACTACTGTTCAAATTCGGAGGACAAGTCGGTCACTTTATATCTTGGGTTCAGGGTGAGCACAGGTAATATAATTTGCTTTAGTTTGGATATTCTTGCATCTTTAAGTTCCTTTTTTGACATGAACACCTTTAAAAACCAACCTGTCTGCAGCTGCTCTTCATTTCACCTCCGTCTCCTCCCTCTATCCTTCTTTTTCCTCCTCTCATCCACATTTTATGCTCCGTCTAGCTGGCAGGATCTCCACATTTCTGCATTCCAGCTGAATTGGGAGCCTCCCTCCCTCCTTTCATAACCCCATCAAAAAAAAAATAGACTCCCTCATGTGTGAGGAGAGATGCATGCCCGCTCTGCAGGAAACAATGCCAGCCTTTCTGCCCTGGCATGAGAGAGGGAGAGAGAGAGGGAGAGGGAGGAATGGAGAGATTGAGAGCTCTTTGTGTGTCAGATGAGAGTTTGTGGTTCTGAGAGAAAAATCTGCTGCTGTGCTCCGACAGACGGAGAACATGAGCTTTGATGTTGTGGGAATGAACCAGGACCTCGAAAGAAGAAACGTGCCATGCCAGAATTAATTTCCCCAAGTGGCCACTCTGTGTAATTACACCATCAGGCTACAAAGAAAGTTTCCCTGTCCTTTCACATTTAAAAAGAGGCATTTCATATAGAGAGGAATAGTTTTTTCAAGTTATTGTCAGAGAACCAAACTTATTCTACTGAAAATATCAGGTGCTGGTAAATAAAACATGTCTCCATCTCTTCCTGTCATACAAAAGTGATGCCAAAATACATCTTCCCAGAACGGTGCTAACACATTGCACTTGTGACGTGTTTACACTATGAAAACTCAAAACTAATCAAGTATTTTATATCTTATTTCTAGTTAAGATATCTTATTAAACTTAATATAACCACACTCATCTGACAACTCTAGAAAAATGACGCATTTCAAGACATCATGAGACAAAAATAAGACATGGATTGCTTAACTTGATTAGTTTCTTAAAGTATGACATTATTCTTATTTCTTATGACTCAAGTTTATTGGATTTTGAATTTTTAACAACACATATCAATGACATACAGGACAAAATAGTGCTGAACCAAAGAGTGAAAAAATAAAATAAAAAATCACGATAAAATGTGTGACTTTGACTGGCATGAAAAATAATAAAAAACAAACAAACAGACTAATAGACAAAACAACAAACAGAGAATAAAAATACTGTATCAGACAATAAAGAAAAAATAACAATAATAAAGTAATGCACAAATAATGAGTATGACAAAATACCAGTATTAACAAGACATTTTGGACAAGTTAACAAGATGTCCAATGTACCACTGTCACATGCCCTCTACCCATACTTCACAAATAGATATTTAATCAATGTTCGTCCAACAGTGTCCACACTGCTTCCTTTCAACGCACCATCGCCACACCTCCTGCATTCAGTTCAGAGCCCCAACAACCACACCGCAAAGTAAATGTCTTAATATTTTTACAAATACAAACAACTTGTTGTACAATGTACACATTATATAGTCTGGCATTCAAAAAAAACAATCAGCTGGTGCCCAGAAGGTTCCCCTGTGGTGAGTGAAACCGCAGAAACTTTCCCCATTTATCATTATATTTTCCTACCTCATTTATTAGACTGTAGGATATTCTCTCAAAAGCCGCCACCCTGCCCAGTTCCAAAATGATGGCCCTTCTACCGCTTTCCATTTTCTCATTATCATCTGTTTACCAATCATGATACTCGTTTGGATCCAGCTTGCAAGTGGTTTTACTATATGGACAGTATTTTGAGGGTTTCCGAGTATGTAAACACCAGGACAAAACACGTAATCTACCCCTGCAATTTCCGTTATATACTCATGTACCTTCGAGCATGACCACACTGCATGAACTAAGTCACCCACCACCCCGTTACATCTCCAACAATCTGATGTTTCTTTTAACCCCAGTCTGAATAACTTGCTGGGGTACCAATAGAATCTATGAAAGATTTTAAATTGTATTAATCTTATTCTGATGTCTCTAGACACCTGTTTGGTAATCCCAATAATTGTATCCCACTCGTCATCTTTAAATGTGGTCCCCAGGTCCCTTTCCCACAGTATTTTCAGCGCGGTGGTGGTTTTGTGACATTATTCTTATTTCAAGAAACTTAACTTATTATTGTGATCATGTTTTTCAGCTGTGTTCTTCTGTTGTAGTTGTATTCTGGGTGTGGATTTTTAACTTGCAGTGTTGATGCATTTGTAGAGAATTTTTTTTTATATTTCAGGCACATTTCCTTTATTGCATTTGTTTTTGAATCTGAATTGCCATCAAACCTGCAACAAGGAACCTTCTGTTTGTGTCGATTTTGGCGCCCTCTGTGGACAAATGTGCAGCTGAAATAAGCTGATCAGTTTCTCTGCATGCACAAGAAGAGCTTTCTGACAGACATCTCATCCTGCTGTCATAAAGTATCTCTGCCATGTAAAGATTCAGAATAAGGTTGCTTCTGCAGGTTGTTGTATTTGACGTCTGCTCACACCTACTTCAGGCATTTAAAATACTGTATAGAAATGTGCTGATGGTTTCATTTGCTGTTAAAGGTCATGAAGAGGCATCATTACTCTTTCCAGTCTGTTTTATAATCAGCTTAAAACTCCTCACAGGAGACATAACTTGTGGAGATTTGCAGTGTGTTTGCAGCGTGTGTACTCTTCATCTTTTATTGATGGTTGATTTTTGTCATTCAGGTTTTGTGGTGAACACGTAATGCAGGCTTAAAGCTCCTTCTTCAACATGTCCACCGCGTTACTTCTGACCTTTATGTTAACAAATCCCCTCTGTCATCACTCTTCCTCCTTTACTCCTTCTCTCTTTTGATCACAGCTTACACACACACACACTGAACCACACACACACACACGCACACATGCACATGTCTCCCTCTGTTATCTGGGATTTTGGGGCAGCCTGCCAGGCAGGAATGTAGGTCTTAGTTTAGTGGAGCAAGCAGCAACAGGTCCAGATCCTGAGTGCTCGTTTGTTGAGGAGTCTGCACCGGTGACTCTGGACAAAAGGACGAGACCAGGACAAAGAGACGATCCGTGTTTCATGGAGAGAGGCAGCGATCAGAGAATCAGTGTTAGAGGTGTCCTGATATTTCAGACTGATAGGAGAGAGTGAGCGGCTCAGATTTATCTCAACCATGGATGCTGTGCATCATCTGGACAACTGGAGAAAGGTAACTTTGATATTTAGAGACGTGTGAGCATACAGAGTCTGTTAGATTCACTCTGAGGAGTAGAAAGCGTGCAGTTGTCTGATTTCATGCCTCTGAACGAGCTTCTAATTGTGCTTCAGCATTCTTCCCAACATTTGTTTTTATTTTCAGGCTGTTTTGTGATTTACAGTTTGAGGCTTCCTCCAGGCCGACTCTGTCAGAGGAGCAAATATGATGATATCTCAGCAGAGTTTTGTTCTCCTGAAGGCAGAGCACATCCCAACCTTATTTTCTATCCCTGCTGAAAGACACTTTAAGCGTGTAAATGTCTCCGGGTGCGCTCTGATTCTCTGTGATTGCTGTAATGATGTGTTTGCGAACCTTTCCTGCTGTTTTCCTCACAACCACAAGTTTCTCACGTCTGGTTTAATGACTGTGAGACTGTTTTCCCACCTCCACCGCCATGAACACTTGCACCAGTACAGACGTGGAATATATTTATAGCTGTTGGTCGGTGCTGACTCCATGGAAATACCGAAAAGTAACTGAGTAAGACGGGAGGAATGTCATGTTTTCATTGACTGAGAGACAGCAGTGAAGCCAAGGTGGCTGATTTCCAGCGAATGCGTCAGCTCCCAAGATATTTGAATGAGCCTGTGTGTGTGTGTGTGTGTGAGAGAGTGTGTGTGTGTGTGTGTTAGTTCCTCAGAGTGTGTTGCTAAACACTGTCGACCATCTGTTGTGTGTTTTTGTGCTGTCAGCATGAATCACACCTTTACACACTGGTGTGTAAGATGACCGGGGAAGGGGAATCCCACTGAACATGATTCCTTTTCCTTAAAGATACTGAAAAAAAAAGTGACTTTAAAGCTGTTACACTTTAATCAATTGTTTTTATATGAGCTCATAAAATGTTCTGTAAATGCTCCCCACAGAGACAGACTCATAAGCTCTCAACTAAACCAAAACCAGCCTCCAGACTAGATTGAAAATAACAGATTTTAGTGCACAGAACACGGGAGATGCTGCTCTACCTCAGCCTCGATCAGCTGTTTTTGTTTTTGTTTACATTTGGTTCTTTAGACAATCATCACATTTCCAGAACAACATTTTTAAAACTACAAACCGACTAAAAATTCTGCTGTTCCTGGTCAGAGAAATATCTTACCTCTCCAGAGAACCTCTGTTTCTGTGGAAATTTACTGTAAGTGATGACGGCATGAATCAAATCACACACACACACACACACACACACACACACACACACACACACACACACACACACACACACACACACACACACACACACACACACAGATTACTGTGTAGGTGGGGAGGGGAAATCCAGATAATGATGTCACTTTTTTGATTATTATGGAAAGAGTCCATTTCAGACTTCAGACTCACGCTCTCACCCTTTATCAAATGTTTCACTATAGAACAAGAAAAGCTTCCCTTCATGTAGATTATCATACATGATGTTAATTATTTTTATTTTTCACTTTGTTTGTTTTTGTTGTTATTGTTATTTTTACATTTCATATTTTTTTACATAAACCTATTTATTTTATTGTATTTTCATTATTATTATTTTCTTTTTCTTTTCTCTATTTATGTACTTTCTATTTTAAAGAATTAGAATTAAGATTTATTATTATTGTTTTTTTTCATTAACTCATTTATTTACTTATCTATCTACTTATTTTTGTTTCTTTTACTAGAAAAACATCACTTGCCTAAATTGTCTAAGTTGATTTTCCGTATGTAAAGTGTAAAAATTCAAGTAAACAGATCTTTCAAAAAAAAAAAAAACAGGAGAAAGAAATAGTTCCCTGCGTAGCTTTACTTACTTTGGTGATTAGTAAGTTTGTAGAAACACGTTTTACGATGCTTTGTCCAAAGACTCCAAACTAGATTCAAAGGATGGTGACTTTACTAAGTGGAACACAGGCTGGAGGAAGTTGTTGGTCTACTCCTGCTCTGATAAGTTATTTTATTTATGCTACTCTATGAATATGAATCACTCAACATATATTTTGTGATTCAAAATGACACAACAACAGTTTTACTCTCCATGGGGTCTCGTGGCTGCTGGGCCCCCTTGGCCCCCTTGGCCCTGGTGGCTCCTTTGGCTCTGTCTTGGGGGGCTGTGGGGGCGGTGTTGTAGGGGTGTTCCTTGGGGGGGCTGCGGGATCTCTCCCCCCTCGCCCCCCTTTCCTCCTGCTGGGTGACCTGGGGGTCGCCCTGGGTGCTCCGGCGGTACCTGTTTGCTTCCGGTCTGGGTCCTTGGCTTGTCCCCTGGCCTGGGTCTCCCACAGCGCGTTGGATCCTTCGGTCTGACTGCTCTCGCGGCCCGGGTGCTGGGCTGAACCGCTCGGCTGATCTGACCCAAGTGGTTTCATCTACACCAGTGGTGGTCTTGTTACACAAATAGAACACAGCACGGCGGCAACCCTCTGACCCAAGCTTCAGTAATGATTGTTGCTTAATCATTAGTATCACCGCACGGTGTTTTTTTTGGCGTCATGGTGAGATGGTCCCTCTCCATCTAAGTGTCTTAGGTCTCTCTCTCCTTCTCTCTCCCTGTCCCTTTGTATATCCTTATGTAATCTTTCTTTTACTTTCTCTTATTTTTTTATTTTTTTTGGTCCACCTAGGTGTGCACGCCCTCTTTTACAGAACATGATATTAGCTGTCAATAAAAGATAGGCCAGAGTTCTAAGAGGGATGGTGATGGTTGCATGCACACAGTCACAAGCACAGAAGAAAAAGGTTTTTCTTTCTTTTCTTTCGCTGCAAGAATAAATTGCATTAATATTTGACAGTTTGTGACAAACATGACACAAACCAGAAATATATATGCAGACAAGAGAAAAAAAACAACAACAAAAAACAAAAAAGAAAAAGAAAAAAAAAGAAAGAGAAGTAAAAGCTGTATTCGGTTTTAAAAAAGGACTATATCTGTGATGATAGTTGTTTTTGAATCATGAGCTTTTTTAAACTCTTACATGTTTTTAAAAGGCTTCTTTATAAGTTACTGAAACTTCCACAGAGTCAGAGCCCTCCTTACTGGAGTATAAACCAATAACCAGGAACAGCTAAAAACAGTATCGTTTTAAGATTCCACCAAAGTCCATTAGGAAAACCACTGAATTTTACATGTGAGAAGTCAGGAGTTTATGCTCTACCTCAGCCTCTATTGGTTGGCTTAACGTGTTGTTTTATGGTTTTGATGGTTTAAAAGCTTAGTTTGGATCCATAATACCATTTTTGTTACAAACAGTAACAACACCAGACTTTCTGCAAGCCATCAAGTTGACCATGGAGGTAGCAGAAATGGAACATCACTGATGATGTGTCCCAGCAGCGCATCCAAGGATGTATCTTTGGCGCTGTAACCAGACTTGGCAGGCAGACTAGTAACTCCTGTGCACTTTGTTTTTGTTAATGGAGTCTGGCTTCAAAGATAACCATGAAATACCTTTTTCTGAGACACATCATCCGTCTTCATCCGCTTATCCACAATCATAACTCCTGTGTTTTTCTCAATCAAAGCGTGTGGTGGCTTTAAGAGCGTTTGTGATGACATCATGAATCAAACATTAATACTTTTAAGCGTGGGCAGATTGTGGAAGAGGAATCATACTCAGCATTTCACATTGTCTTATAATTATTGTGTAAAAATCTGTGTTTGAGACACTTAAAGCTCTTCACTTTGACACAGACCATATCCATATTAGATCATGAGAAGTGGACTCTGAGATGACGTCACCGCTGACGACTGTTGTTGCTCACTCTGCGGTCGATAACTCTGTTCTCATTTCCTCCCTCAGGATCTTCATGTGTCTCAGGCAGCTGTGGACAACTCAGTGGACATGGACCGCCTGAACAGGAACATCATGCCGGAGTTTGGACGGCAAACACACCAGGTGTTACAGGTGAGTGTGTGTGTGTGTGTTTTGGGGAAGTAGATGTAGAGGGAAGAAAGAGTGAGTCAAAAATACCACACTTGCTCTGAAGACACTTTCTCAGCAGGGACGAGGATTCTTATATCTTACCCTCAGAGGAGTTCCTGTTGGAGTTGGAGTTTCTGTAAGCTGTTTGTAAAGTGTTGTGATCATATCAACAAATAGTCTATACTAAATTAATTATCATAGTCAATTTAGATATCTAGTCTTTAATGAGAAGGGCCCTTGGCGTTTAAATCTCTCTTTGGAAGGGAGACTGATCAAAACATCACTACCAATGTGAAAAGCGCTAAAAACTGCAGTTCCTCTGGTGTCCACTTGAGGTTGCCTCTAGTTTTGCATAATAAGGAGTGTGGTTGACTTGACTGACAGGCAGACGCCAAAGACTGTATAAATAATGGATGTAGTATCTGTGACGTCACCTATCTGTTCCTGAGCACTGTTTTGAAGCCAATCATCGGTGGGAGCCATATTGGAAATGCTGAACTCACCCAAACATAGAGTGATGTAAAGAGGCAGAGTTTGAGCCTCCTAGCCAACAGCTATGTGTTCCCGCCTGTCAGTCAAGTCAGTCATGTCCTTATTTGGGCATAAACTTGTAATCTTAATATCTTCTGAAACCTCACGTTAGAATTTTTTTTTACCCCTGTACAGTGTGTGCTGATAGAGATTGCTGATTTGCTTCATGTTAGGTCGACCAACAGTTAGGTTGAGTCAGCATTTCAAATATGGCGACCGCCATCATTGGGCTTCAAAACTCAGAAACTAATTAGTGATGTCCATGTTTAATACCGTCCATGGGTCAAATTAAGATGAATCCTTTCTCTGTTTAAACAGTGGAAATGAGATGACCTCTATCTTCTCCACGTCTTCTAACAGGGCTCCTTTGACTGACATCCAGTTTGCATCCTTTTTTGCACCCCCTGCTGACAAATTAATGCTCCTTTTTCTTAATATACTTTGTCCTGTGCATGTGTAAGAAGTGTTTTTTAACAAAAAGCTGATCCTGCTTTCTTATAACAATCAAACACATCACTCATTCAGATTCTTTGCTGTGGAAAATGTAAAAAAAAAAAGGGGATTCTACAGCGTGTTGTTATTCACTTTATCTGACACCAACCCTGCAAAGGCGTTAAAATATTTGCGTACATATATTCAGTCTTCATTTTGATGGCCTTGTTTGTTTTTGTAAGTCATTAAAAGACATCAGGATCAGAGAAAAACTCCTCACATGAGCTTTAAACAGCATAGTTAAAAGCTCAGCAGCACTCTGATAACTTGAAAATTCATCTTTGGGACTGAAAGTTTCTGCTGCTCTCAGTGTAAATGTCACTGAGCTGAAGAGAGAGTCTGAAGCCTCATTGTTCTGAACTTGGCGTCCATCACAGAAAAACAGAGTCATCATCTCGCCCTCGCTGTGTGTCCGTTTTGTTGCATGTTTCCACCGAGGACCTCTTCACACACACTGAGCTCTCTTCTCCTGATAACTGAACTCATTGAAGTTAAATGTCACCACAGCGGCTGCTCTCCGGCACATGGTTGGCTCTGAAACTCTCTGCAGATGATGGATTCAGGGTTCGAGGCTGAGCCGGTCAGGTCAGGCCTCGCAGCTGTGAGCGTCCTGACAGCATATGTTAGCATGCTGTAAAGCAGGAATCTTCACCAGAGTTAGTAATTAGGCAGAGATCGGACGTCTGTGATTCCCACCTGCTGGCTCTCACAATCCTATCAGGCTTTAAGAGGAGGGCTTTGTGAGTGTGTGAGTGTGTGTGTGTGTTTGCTTTTTCCTCGTGCATGTAGGGGAGTTGGAAGGAAGAAGAAATGGAGGCTTAATCACAAAGAGATTAAACTTTAATGGTTCCTATATGGAAACTAGGACAATCCTGCAGCTACAGTGAGGAAACAGGAGTAGGAATGTGGAAAGAGCAACATAGAGGTTTTAAATGTGATGTGAGCACATTTTGAAGAGAATAAGAATCTGATTTTTATCAGGAAAGAAGATCCAGGGAATACAAGGAATTATAGGTTTAAGTGTTTGGAGAAATTTGAGATTAAAAGAATAACCAAGGCGAGACTTTCTCATAATTTCTCCTAATTTTTTGGCTTAATTTTTCCATTTAAAAGCAACATTTTATTAGTCCTGTAGTCAAAAACAGACTGATAATTTTTCAATCTGTGTTAAGTAAGAAAAAGATGCTAAATTAAATGCTCATGTCAGAAAATGTAAAACAAGTGTGATAAAAAATAGAGGCAGGTTGGTGCAGGATTTTGTGTAAAAATAACACAGATTAAACACAGATGTGGAAGAGATCCAGGATCCAGCGTGCAGGCAGGCTAATAACTGTGCATTACATTACATTACATTGCATGCACCACATGGGAGCAGCAGCACACAGCAGATGAAGCTGCTTGAATCCTGCAGTGCCGCCCCCCTGGCCCCTCCCCTCCCATCACTCCCAGTAAACTTCCCCGCCGGTCTCTGTCTCCACAATCCTCTTAGGCCTGACCCCACTCCACCGACGGCACCATCACAATCACATAATCCTATTAGGTCACACACGGGTAGCTAACCATCCGAGAGGCTGAGTCAATGAACGCACACAGGTTGTTCATAAGAAATGGACGGGCTCAGAAGAGGGCCAAAAAGACGCAGGCGTTAAAATGCAAATCCATCCCTTTGAGTGACTTCAAAGCAATCAGAGATCATTCAAGCTGAAGTAATCAACTTTACATTAGTCTCATTTGTTAATCAGTGTTTGTCGATCCAATCCAACCGTTTAGAGTCCTGAGAGAGTAAATCACTAACTCATTTAACCGCAGAGAGATTACACTGAGACTCAGTGAGGCTTCATGTTAAAGCATTTAAGGGTGATGGAGTTTTTCAGTCTACAGGTAAATAAAACAATCCTGTGAGACTCTCAGATTCATGCATTTACTTGCGATTTATATTTAATTTCATATACAGAAGGATTAAATTGATCAACAATATCAGCTGCATGAATCTCTTAGGAAGCCTGTTTGTGCTCTTGATGATCAAGTGCAGAAAAATGAAGGATTAAGATGTCTAAACAGGGAAATTTGACTTATTTCAGATGTAATTTTCTGCAGTTTGAATTAAATCAAATATTTCAACTAAAAACAAAATGCATGTGATGGATTTATGTTCTCATCATGTCACCCGGACCTCCTTTGGTCGCACCTCCTTCCAGTTTTCCACTGCAAATGACTGGAATCACCTTCAACAATCCCTAAAGCTGACCTCTCTCATTCCACTCGCCACTTTCAAAAAACTAATACACCCCATAACTCAACATCACTGCACTTGCTTTTAAATTGCTTTTAAGTTGTTCACTGCTGTCATATTTTTGGTATTGTATTGTTCTGTCTCTAGGTTTCTATGTATGTCCTCTCTGTTTCTTGTTTTGTCTTTTATTTATTGTCATGCCACCTGTGTTGCCTCCTCGCCCAGGTCGTTATTGCAAATGAGAATTGGTTCACCTGGTTAAATAAAGCTAAAATAAAATAAAAATAAAAATCTGAAAAAAAAAAGAGCAGCCTTGTCTTCTCTTAATGTCACCCGACAGTAGAAGTCATGATGTTCCCTGTGTCACACCCTGCGAGGTGAAACAAAACGAAGAAGCAGAACACATTTATCTGCATCTCAGCACCTCGTACCTGCACACCAGGAACAAAAGACGACTTAAAGAGGAGCGTTGTCTTTGTACTGAGGCATTGCTGTGCTGAAAAGTGCTTACAGCGTGTTATCTTGCAGAACGCCCTGCAGAAGCTCAGTGTGTCCTAATTGTGGAGCGCTGCAGAGACCTCCCCATCCTTTGTGCCGAGCGGAGGAGAGCACATGGTGGTGCTTCAGGCAGAGCTACGAGGGGGAGAGGGAGAGGGGGAGAGGGGGAGAGGGGGAGAGGGGGAGAGGGGGAGAGGGGGAGAGGGGGAGTGGAGTACACAGGAACACAGATTCTCTAGGAGTGTGGAGGAGTATTTTAACCATAGTTTTCACCTCTGAATGCTTATAAAGATGGACATCACATCTCTACCTCCTGCTGTGTGAAGGGGAAGCTAAAATACCTCCAAGACGAGTGCTGACATCTTATAAAATCAGCTGATCGACCTCTTAAAAGGCAAAGATCCTTCAGGTTTGATGAGGGCAAAGTCCAAATATTTGGACTTCACTTTTCAGGAACCGTCACACCATCCATCCTGTTTATAAACTCTGTAATTCAGACTCTGCTTTAAATCGCAGGGTAAACTTCTCTCTGAACTCTGATGCATTAGTGAAGCTGTGAATCAATAAACATGTGTGTCATCTCCCTTCAGACTCCTCCTGTGAAGCTACATATAAGCATTAGCGGTGTCATGCACGACTACTTAGTGCAGCTAATGAACACAAAATGGTTGCTGTATGGGTCGTGTCACAGTGTGTCGTTAGAGTCCAGACATAGTGGTGTGAATGGAGACGGAGCATGTGACCTCTTTACACTCAGAGCTGAGATCACATTCAGTCTGACTTTATGGAGGGTTTCAGCAGAGATGTGAGATGAGTACCGTTTTTTCTCTCATGCACTCAGAAATAGAACCATGCATTTTGTTATTTGCATGAACAAGTATGTAGGAAAATAGTTCAGTAATATCTGTATATAGAAACTCATAGTCAAGTCAGCCGTGTCTCTAATTATGCAAACTTGGAACCTTTATATCTTCAAGACTAGCAAGTTATAAAAACATTAACCCCGGTAACGTGTGTGTCGATAAAGTAATGAGCTACTCAGAACAAAATAATTTTTTGAACAAGGCTGTAAACATGTTTAAATTTACTGTTAAGATCACCTTTTTTGAATGAGTGTGTATTTGGCTTCTGGTGCTTTTGGTGCCAGCCTCTAGTGGACACTTTGGGAACTGCAGTTTTTGGTAACTTCCACACTTGCTTCATGTATCAACTCTTGAGGCTGCTGCTTGGTAGAAATAAATCTGAACATTAAAAAAACATGGCTGCTGGGGGCACTGGTGGCCTAGCGGTCTAAGCGCCCCAAATACAGAGGCTATAGTCCTCGTCGCAGGGGTCGCCGGTTCGATTCCTGTCTTCCCCCGCTCTCTATTCCCCACATATCCTGTCTCTCTTCACTGTCCTATCAAATAAAGGCAAAAAGGCCAAATAATATTAAAAAAAAAACAAAAAAACATGACTTTTATTGTTATTTAGAATGTAGGTTGTGCCACTTTCGCCCCTTGTGGTCATATTTGGAATTACAACGACCAACACAAACAAGAACAACTCAAGGAAATTATCCAAACACATTTTTTTCTCGTCCAAACCATAAACAGGATTTATCTGTGAACCACAAAATTTACAATTTCTTTCTGACCTTTGACCTCTTTTCAGAGCACACCATTGGATTTATATGAGACTGGAAAGGGGCTGAAGTTCCAGGCAGAGCGGCCCCACCTGGTCAGCCTGGGAAGTGGACGACTGAGTACAGCCATCACCTTGCTGCCACTTTCTGAAGGTGAGACGCCTGCTGACACACAAACACACACGTTACACCCCGGGTGAAGATGTTTTAATTGATTGACTGCTTTTTAATTCTTAGTTTAAAGTTTATTGAAATGTATTTTATTAAATGTATGATCTTTAACAAGAGGAACACATTACATCCCTGCAGACCTGACCCTGTTTAATCTCCTCTGTATCTCTGTGTCGTCCTTGTCTGAGTCTGTGCCCGAGCTGGAGGCAGTTCATGGTGTGTTTCTGTCTGGTGACCTTTGTTCTGCCTGTCTGTCTGTCTGTCTGTCTGTCTGTCTGTCTGTCTGTCTGTCTGTCTGTCTGTCTATCTGTCTGTCTGCTGGCCTTCCTGCCTCCTCACACTGGTATGCAGGGGGATTCCTCTATCAGAGATTGTGTCTATTAAGCCCAGTGTGTGACTCAGTGTGTCTAAAAGCAGGTTTGTTTGTTACCAGTGCCTGTTAGATGTTTCAAGGCCGTGATCAGGATTACCACCCCTGTTGTTATCGCTGCTGAGCGGCATAAGTTCCTCGGCACAGGTTTATTTTCTCACTGAAGTCTCCGTCAACATGTCCCCTCTCTGTCTGGCTGCTGTTGCTCAATGAAAGCTGATATAAATGTTGACACATTCATCTGAGTCATCCTGGGGCATGTCCAGACCTCTTTGACTGAGCATGAAGTTTCTCCTGAATAACATTTGTTTAGTGTGTTTGTTTCAGCTTCACATTTCTGCTTTGAACAGAGAGGCAAAACATCAACTTAATCTCCTTTTCAAAGATGTATCTCCCTCTTCCTGCCCCTCCAGGCCGCACCACAATGGGTCAAGGTTCCACGGACATCAACATCCAGGGTCCCGGGGTCGCCCCCCAGCACTGTTTCATAGAGAACAGATCGGGGCTCATCACGCTGCACCCCTGTGGGAACCTCTGCTCAGTCGACGGGCTCCAGGTCACAAAGCCAGTCCGCCTGTCACAAGGTAGGAACCAGATTACAAATCTGCACTGGGTTCTGTCCCTGCAACGTTGGCTTTCCTTTGTATGGATCTTTCTCTGCTGTGCAGCAAACATTACAGGAAACCAATGAACGGATGTGTAGTTTCTGTTTAACTCAGCTGTAATTCTACCTCTCCGCTCATTCTTGTTACCTCCATCACTGTGAAATCGGTGCATCAACCCTCTGGTCAATGAAAAGGCAGCACAGGAGCCAGCAGGTCTGTTCGATGAAATGCACAGCCTGTGCTTTTAAATAGCCATCGATTGAGGAGCAGCCCGAGGTTTCTGTGTTAATGAGTTAACAGAGTGAGCTTGGCCAAGCTCAAGCATGCAGGTATCGAAGGAACCAGAGGGAGGCAAGGAGGGATTGATTTTCCATCTGCTGCAGCCTGGGTGGACCTCAGATTGAACACTGGAGGGTTTTACTAAAATGATCCTCTGGGTTTGAGGGCAGATAGGCAAAGGTTAACTAGAGCTCTCCACAGACCCCTCTGTGCAGCAGGGACACAAAGAAGAAAGTCATAAGATCAGGTTCCTGAAAGGGTCCTGGTTCCTGCACAAAGAGGTCATTGAATTTCATTAAACCTCAGAAGTACGGATGACTTGTGCAAATTTTACTATTGATTTACTGTTTGCTTGTGAGGTCACATAATCTGCAAACCTTACAAGTACTTTTAACATCCAAACCACGATCACTTCTCCAAACCTAACCGAGACGTTTCAGCACATCCACATAACTTAATGGTTTTTCATGAGGTCACATAACAAGCATGTCATGCATGATGATATAACTCATAAACCTTACTTCACTACGTTTTCAAAGATGGATTTTGAGCCATGTTGGCCTTCACTGGTTGGAAATATTTGGGGCAGAAAGTGGGGATGACATGCAGAAAGTGGTGGCTGCATTGACTCTCACAGCTAAGCTAAAGCAGAGCTCCACTAGTTTTTATTTAGCCAATCTATGGTCTGCTTTCAAACCATAACTAAGCAGTTGTTTGGTGCCTAAGTCGCATACATCTTATAGTTCAGTGTAGCATCGTTATGGTAGAACTGATATGTCGGTTGCGAGAATTGAAGCCAATGCGGACCATACACACCAATTCAAAGAAGCCGATCTTTACAGCAGAAATAAACATGTTTACAGCCTGGTTCAAAAGACGAGTGTAGTCTGGATAGCTCATTTCTTGATCGGCACACATTGTACGGGGGGTGAATTTATTCATAATGTGGCAATTTCGAAGATATTAAGCTTATGAGTCTTCCAATGAGAGGCACAGCTGAATTGATTGACAGGCGGGAACATTGTAGCTGTTGGCTAGGAGGCTCAAAGCCCGCCTCTTTACCTCACAATCGCTCCACAGCAGTTATGTTGAGTTCAACATTTCCAATATGGCTGCTGCCGAAGATTGGCCTCAAAACAGTGCTTCAGAAACAGACAGGTGACGTCACGGATACTACGTCCAGTATTTACTGTATACAGTCTTTGGTCGGTCATATGTTGTGTCTAAGCTGTAACACAGCCGCCCTCCACTAGCTGGGGCTGCCATAATGCTATAACGCTCTACTACCTGGATGTAAACAACCACAGGTGACAGATGTCATGTTGTTGCACAATGTAGTTTGTAGTTTGAGCATGTTGATTTCCATTGTGTCTGATATATTCTTGTCCAGCCTTCCTCAGTATTAAAATTCCCTTCCTTTTTCCATTTCTCCTTAATGTACCATGTATTCATTATTTCAAATCGAACCTAGTACTTTTGTCTAAACCTACAAAATTGTGACACAAATTTATGGCTTTCTTCATATTTGCTTTCCTGGCGCGTTTACTTTTTACATGTTGTTGTTTAAAGATGTAATGATCATATGGGTGAGATTGAGTTTTCTGCATCTTGGCCCTGTACTGCTCTGCTTTCAGGGAGGAATTAAAATAATTAACCCTGAAGCAGTTTCAGTTCAGTCACAGAAATTCACGAGAGCTTACATCAGAGGTTCAGAGGGAACACAGAGATGCTACTCATCATTACTCACACACACACACACACACACACACACACACACACACACACACACACACACACACACACACACACACACACACACACACACACACACACACAATATAAGGACTATTTACGCTGATTGTCCTTAAAACTCTCTGCAGCGAGGATCCTACGTGACTTCCTGATGCATGCATGTTTAGGAGAACATGTCAGTGTCTTTCTGTCTGTTGGTATTTCAACCTGGGTAACCTGAGCGGGGACACAGAGCTATTTATACTGCCCCCTCTACCCCAGACAGATCTGACTTTAGCCCCCCCAGAGGCTCTCATGTTGGAGAATGAGTGTGAGGGTAAATCAGAGTTCACTGTCATGAGCAGTGAGAGGTGCTGCAGTGGTTTCCTTTAGTTGGCTGATACAGATCTAATTTTACGGCAGGAAATGGATCAGACGCCGTCGATTACAGTCGCTCAGTCACTCACCACTCCCTGCAGTTGTGTACCTGGAATGAGTAATGTATTACTCTCTGCATGAAGTGGACCTTTGTAGGGTCCAGAGGAAGCATGTCACAGTGGGGAAGCTTAGACCAGAGGCTTGTACTTTTCACTGAGTCTAGTCAGCGTTACAGCTCATGGAAAATCAAGCAGCAACAAGTCAGCATTGTCACAAAGTGCAGAAGTGCTCAACAAGCGTTTGGAAGTAATCCACATGGATTTAGAATCAGAAGAGCCAGTGGACGGGAATCCGGACAATAAAAGGGCGTGTAGGAACTAAGCCAGTCTGTTCAAAGCTAGATGAGCCGGTGTTTCAGAGGGATAAAGGTTTGTCCGCTTGATTCAGCCTATCACAGGGAACACGAGGGGAAAAGGGGGCACGGACGGTAATCCCAAAGTTAACTGAGGAAGACACTAAGAGGAGCCGTTTCTGGCCAAACTTCTGAAGTAATTTACACTGTGGGTGGAGTAATGCCTGCTGAAAGGATCTGTAAGAAACATTTAGTGTTTGGATTTCATGCATGCAGACAGTGTTGGTGTGAGGAACACCACTTTAATAGTTTTCCACCAACACCAGGATGTTTCCTAAAGTTAACCAAGAGAGCTTTGTGCTTACACCAAACCACACAGACTATTCATGGAGAAAGAAAAACAATAAACTCCTAAAAAATAAATGCAGAATGCAGAATATTACCTTAAAATGAAGGGTACCTTGATACGTAGATTAAAGGTTATCTTGAGATACCAAAGGGTTACTTTAAAGAGAAAACATTTGTTATATGCTCAATTAGGCTGCTATTATCAGATACCTGTCTATTGTTTTAAGAGATAAGTGGAAGGAGTTGCTACAGGGTACCTTAAAACAGTCACTGAAAGATGCTGTATTACTATATGTAACTGAATGGTACTTTAAAAAGACACAGAGGCTGCAGTAAAACACAATTCGATACTTAAATGCAAACAATAAAAGGTACCTTAAAATGGACACAGAGGGGTACCTTGAAGCAGACTTCAACTGCTAAATTAAAACAGCTATTATAGGGTTCTCCTATACGGCAGCCAAAGGTTACCTTGCAAAAGGGTACTTAAAAACAGATGCTTGTGGGTGTCTTAAGACAGACACTTAGAGGTATGATACAACAGAAAAAAGACTGTATAACTGATGCCAAACAGTACCTTACAACAACCCCCAAAAAACACCCAAATTAGCAGCTGCAAGGTACATAAAAATGTTCTACAGGCTCATGGGTATCTTGAAACAGTCACTAAGAGGTCCAATAAAACAAACAATACATGTCTCTAGAACATAAGCAAAGAATAATCAAAATAGTTGCTGAAAGGTACCTCGAAACAGACACTTAATGGTGCAAAGGACTGGTATTAAATACTACTTTAAAACAGACGCTAATGGGCACCATGAAATAGACAATACCTGTCTCTGAAATAGTTGCCGAAGGGTACCTTACAACTAGCAACACAAAATACTCAAATTAGCTGCTTTGAGGTACCTTGAAACAGACACTAAATTGTACTATAGGACCATTACTAAGTTGTCCTTTAAAACAGATGTTCATTGGTAACATGAAACAGACAATAAATACCTCTATAGCAGTTATTAAAGGATACCTTACAACTAATTGCAAAGAATTCTTAAATGAGCTGCTTTGAGGTACCATGTAACAGACACTCAATGGTACATAGGACTTTTATAAAAAACAGCTTTAAATGGATGTTAAATGGTACCTTGAAATACACTCTAAAGTTTTCTTTAAGTTAGTTACTGAAGGGTCCCTTAAAACGGGCAAAAGGTTAACCTAAGTAATACACTGTTCGGGTGCTTTAATACAGAAACTAAAGGTTATTTTAAAACGGCCAGTATGGGGATAACACAACAACACAACCTATAGGGGAGAAGAATGAGACAGTCAATTGTACAGCAAAATAACTGAGCAAAGGGTACCTTGAAACATACACTTATTGGATGCTTAATTGTGTGTCTTTTCATTCTGCATGGACTCAAATAAAACCAGCCGACAGGAGCTCAGGGGAAGAGCAGTCCATCAAATTAAAGAGCTCAAGTCAATAAAAACGATACTAAGAATTAAGAAATGGTCATTTTTAATCCAGCATTAGAAAACAACTTATCTGATGCCTCACACAGAGTCTAATACTGATTTATTTTATCTCGCCTATCCCATATTATTCACATGTATATGGCTTATAGTGCATATCTCAAGTTATTCTCACGCCTCCACCTTTATTCTTTTATGAAGTGATAAAAAAGGAAACGACAGCGACACACCTTTAGATGTGCTCACTCATCTTTAACAACTCACCCTGTTTGGTCTATTTCAGATACAAACATAATCAGTAACTCAATTATTATTGATCAGACAAGTTCCGGGTTGTGCCCCTTCTCCATGGAGACCCCCCCCCCCCCCCCCCGTCCCCTTTCTCTCTCTCTCTCTCTCTTCTACTCTGACTCAGGTTCTCCACCTTTTTTCTTCCTCCTGCTCCTCCTCCTCTCTCTCTCTGACAGCCCTACTCTCTCTCCCTCTCTGTCTCTCCCTCTCCCTCTCTCTCTCTCTCTCTGACTGTGTGAGCCAGCTGTATTCCTCCAGCAGTATGAGATAGCGTCTTTCCTGTGCGCACAGCGGGGTGCTGGTGTCGGTGGTGGTGGTGGCACGGACTGAGACAACAATGGACAACAATGACTGTAAACTCATCGCGCACTGGTTTGAATGAACCGGGATATACCAAGCGACGCGTCAGTGTGGTGGATGAAGCCGTGTGTACTAACAAGTGGACAAGCTGCCCTTTGTGAACACTCACATATCTGCAGCATATATTAGAGTCTACGGGCTTTTAAGGATTATCATAACAAAAGCGCGTCAGGACAAAAAACCCATAAACGCTCCTGTTGTGCCTCAAAAAGACGCAGAAAGGGAGAAAAACACGTGGTTTTATTTAAAGGAGCAGAGGCGATGAAAACAACGGAGGAGGGAGAGAGGAGTTTCATTCATTGGAGTTAAAGTAAGTTGTTTTATATTTCTTATTATCAAACTTTAAGTCGCTGGTTGTGGATTATATGAAGTCTGAAGGGTAGAGGCTGTCAAAAGTTCCTCCGGACCGAGTAACTGGACCCAAGGGAATCTTCTCGGATTGAGTAACTTAAGCCATCATATTATTGCTATTTATTGCTGATATTATTTACATAATCAATATTATTGAGTTGCTTTCCTTTTTGCACTTCCTGTTTCTGCACAAAACCTAGTTTAAAAAGTTCTCCAAACAAAACACTGCACGTTCTTTTACGTGATCTACGTGTAAAACATATTTATTTGCGACTTTGTGTGAATTAGAGTTAGCATATATATAATTCGGCAAACATTTACCAAACATTGCTTCAGCAAGTTTTGAATAAACACTACTTTTGTTGTCCCATTACGCAGAATTTGACGTGCATTGCAGCCTCCCCTGTGCGCGCTGATAGCCTCGTTAGCACTTCACCAAAGTCCAGATTTAGTTCACAAATCAAGTTGGATTCGATTATATTTGACGCCGAATTTATCACAACACCTCCTAGATGCGATTTAGATGTTTAAGTGAAAGTTTATCTCTTGGTTTGTTGTTTTTATTCAAAGAAGCTTTAATTGCTTGAATTTTGCGAGCAGTTTGGTGCGTCGCGCCGCTGTCGCAACATGAACACCTGCTCTAACGTTGCTGTCTCCGGTAGCCACTCAATCCTTACTTTTCCCCTGCCTCCATGTGAGTTCTGTTTATAGACTACAAACATACACAAGTCTGCCAGATCTGCAGATACCCCCCATGCAGACCGGCATGACCAGACCCCCGCTGTGTCTGTCTACTGTTACACTGCTATTCCTGGATGCCAATGTGACCTAACCAGGGCTGGTAACTGGAATAGAATAGAGCTCATGCATATTCGGAAGCCTCTGAGTCCATCAGGAGTACACCACAGAGCCAGGAGCTCTTTATTCTGAGACCAGAGGTGGATGAAGCACCTGCAAGTCAGAAATGAGAGCCAGATACTCAGATTTTACTTGGATATAAAGAAGACAAGTGAAATATTCCACCTTGGAGAGGCTGTGCACCAATAACAGTCTCAAAAATACAGATTCAGACAGTGCATCACTCTAAAGAAGCTCCTATACTTGCCACAGGTGGTGATTTTACCTCGAACATAGAGAGAGAGAAAGAGCCTGTTACAAGCTTACAAACTGCAAAAACATTACAAGATGCCAACCCACTATTTGCACGCACGCCTGGACTTGCACGCTTACACTTGATTTACCTTTCTTCTTCTTCTTGAGGTTTTTAAGCCATTTGGCATCTGTGAAGTTTTTAACCATTGAGTGCCCAAGAATCCCAAAACATGAGACCTCCAACTTTCTCCCAAATCAGTATTGAGTAACTCCACTTGGAGGGGAAATGAATCAGGGTAGAAGTTCACGTTTTATTCAGGAAATGTAAAAGTGGAAGTTGACAGGAATAGAAAACTCACTTAACGTCAGTTACTGTGTCAGACCACATTATTTGACACGTCATTTTGTTCTCCTCTCCTCCACTCCATCTCCTCTTCTCCTGTCATCTCTGACACATTGAGTTGACCCCTTTGTTAAAAAAAGGATGTGAGCAGCCCTCTGCAAACACTCCTCAGGGCTGCTGTGGATGTGAGGGGCGTCCCAGCGGGACAGGTCAGACGTGTGAGGGGTGACGGGGGAAACCTCTGCTCTGGGAGAGAGGAAGGAGGCTGGCAGCAGCTGGTGTGTGTGTGTGTGTGTGTGTGTGTGTGTGTGTGTGTGTGTGCGTGCGCATACAGCCGGCTCTGTGTGTTGCTGTTGACTCAATCTCTGACCGAACATCCTCGTACTGCACCGAGGTCACGGCAGGACGTCTAAATGAGGCGGTGGTTAAATAATGCAGATGTACCCGGGTTGTGTTCACTCTGCTGGACACCGCTTAGAGATTGACTAAATGTCCTGCAGGTAGGAAACACATCTGATCCCCTGAAGAGGAGAGCAGGAGGAAAGTAACACACCTTAATGCACAGGCGTGGAAATACTCTGTTTGATGTCACATGTAAAAATGAGCATCAGTCTAACCCGCATGCTGATCCTACAGGTTGCTTTAATATTGATCGCTCCTCAGGCCTGCAGCCATCTGCCTCTGAGAGCGTGTTTAACAGCAGGAGAGAGGCTTCAGTTGTTCTGACAAAAGGAGGAGAGGGAGGGAGGAGGGGGAGAAGAGGGAGGAGGAGGGGAGGGAACATCTGTTCGGACAAGCAGTGACCGCGCTCTGACACGTTACTGTGATGAACGTCCACTGGAGTCAGCAGCTGACGGCCTGCTGCCTGCTGCACGCTGCGTCTGAGGGAAGGAGATGCTGTGAGCACTTTAAAGGGACAGTCTGCAGATTTTTTTTATTACCTGTGAAGTTCAGAGTCCTTTCCAGAGGAAGCATTACTCAGAGTAAAGCTGCTGTGGAATGACTCGTGTGAGCTTATCAGAAATAAAAGTTCCTCTAAGGGAGTGAAGGACTCAGGGGGTTTGTAAGCTTGAGTCATACTGGGGGCATTCACAACATCAAATAAACATCCTTACCTCTTAGCCTCTGCTGCTCTCACTTTAATCATCCTTTTTAATCATCTTTCTTTAGGCTGTCTCCTTTACTGTCATGATGTTTGATATCTGAAATCTAAAGAGTTGACCTGGATGAGTTAAATATCTGTATCTGTCGTCTTTAGTCGCATGCTTTCAAACATGTGTCCCATTTTTTCCATGCAGATTATGTTTGCAATATCAGTTCTAGTGTGTTGTAGAGTGATCCTTCCTAAAGGAGCACTCAGGTTGAAAGTAACGTGGCACTTTCTTTAGTTGGATTTGTTAAATCACACCTCACAGCACAGTTTGTGGTGACGGGTGTTGCTGTATTTGTGAATTTAAGGACAGAAAATCAACACAGAATCATATCAGTTTGTAAAATACTTAAACAAACGTTGTTTCATTTTGAACACCTTGCGAAAGTCTGAATTTTTCAAAATAAAGGTGCACATTGAATGACTTTGTGTTTACAAGCCATGCTCTCTCACTCACCATCTGAACATTTACCTGTTGGATGGAGGCCTGGATGTAACGGCATGCTGTCACGACATTTTGATGCAGTCGGATGAAGCTTTGAGCTCATTTAATGATGCTTAAAAGAAAACAAACTGTATTTTTCTTATCTTTCATGATAAATTCAGACTTTTGCAACGTGCTTGAGATAATGAAATTGGTTTTATTGCGCAGCTGTATCGTTTTTAGAAAACTTTGCAAACAAAAAACAAACAATAAAAAAATGTTCAGATCGGTTCCTTTTCACTCAGAATCTCTTGAAGACAGTTTGTAAAGTTTGTAAAGCTAGCCGACACCTGAGAGGACGAGCTGCCTCAGAGAAACCTCAGCCTCCGTCACATCCTCCATCGCTGCGTCTCTCTGACGTCACGTCGGTCTGAACTTATGATCACTTCTTCCAAAGAATGTCCCCCAACCTTTCATTTGTTTAGATGGTTTCCTCACATGATGTGATCTCAGGGTCTGACCTCCTCCTCCTCCTCCTCCTCCTCCTCCTCCTCCTCCTCCTCCTCCTCCTCCTCCTCCTCCTCCTCCTCTGGTATGTGCGTCTGCGTGTGATGGCTCGGCTCGCAGAGAGGCAGTCATTGATTAACTGGAGGGGTTTTGACTTTCTGGCCTCTACTGGGGCTGTAAACCATCAGGTTTCCATAGCGATCTGCTGCCATAGTTTTGGGCATCCCTTTGTCTGCACTTTTAGAGACGACTCACGCGGGTGGTTTAGTGGCGATGCTTTTGTCTCCCGGGCAGAAGAGTAGAAAGTTTCTCCCTCTCAGTGAACTCACGGTGAGTTAAAGCTTCCATGAGTTGTGGTGGAGGATGTGTGTTCATGCAGGATGACTGAAGTGTATCACAGCTTAATGAACACGTAGCTTCAGGGTGTTACAGTAAGTCTCACATTAAGGATTTGGCGGCAGTGATCCTCGGCTGCTGCTCGTATGTTCGGCGCTCTCATGGCGATCAGCAAACCACATGCAGACTTGGAGCATGCTGTTTCTGCTGCTGTAAATAACTTCAGGCAAACATTATAAGCTCTTGTGTTGCGGCTCAGCTTGATGTGAGATTTAAAACCTCTTCAAAGCTTGAATATGTTCAAAAGAACTTCTTCCAATTTCAATGAAAAGTATGGAGGAAGAAAAAGAACCCTCACTCAGATACTCACTGACAGATTTGTTTCTATCTTACCGTAAATGTGATGATGGTTTAATCACTCACTGACAAAGTAAACACAGTCTTCGTTGTTTGCATTTGTGATCCTATATGGCTGTGTTCAAACCACAGACTGTATTTAAGAATCGGATGTGGCCACTGGACGTTGTTTCCCATTTTGGTTTTATGTCTGTTGTCTCTGGGTTTTCTTTTAAGCCAGAAACTTAGCATAGCATTAGTTCAGGCAGACCATGAAGTCAAGCTCGGCCTACAGAACATTATTTAAGAGCTTGGCCGATTACCTTCTATGCTTCCAACTGGTGAATGTCAATAAGCAACTAGGGGAGCAACGGATAAAAAAACTCACGGTTTGGATCGGATCACGGTTTTGAGGCAAGGCAAGGCAGCTTTATTTGTATAGTGCATTTCATACACGAGGGCAACTCAATGTGCTTTACATTAAAACATTAAAAGCATTGGAGACATTCAGACAAGCATAAAAGAACATAATTAAAATGATAAAACAGAAAAGAAAAGGAAAATTAGAAATATATTAAAAATTACATTACATTTTTAATTTAAAGGGAGTTAAAATGAGCTAAGAGTCACGGATCGGATCATTTTTCGGATCAGCACAAAAAATAAAAAATAAAAAGACAAATATAATTTTGTCCTCCATTTATTTTGTAAAACACTTTTAAACTTTTGTCCATTAAATAAAAACAACCATCAACTCAAAATTTACTGTGGGCCCAGTCCTGGCTCATTCACTGCATTTCATGGCATGGCAGGTGAAGGAGCAGAGGAACTTCAAAAGTTTCACTCCATTCTTCTTTCATTTGCTGATTTTCACCGTCCACTTTTCTTTGAGATGCAAACTGAACACACCGTTTTCGTGCATTCTAGGGTCCTACAGCTGGCAAAGTGCCAACATGCAAACTGCTCCATAAACGAAAGTGAAAGTTAAAAATTGCACTCGCAGCAGTGGACTCTAAAGCCCAAGATCCACAGGATGCGTCGCGTTACGTTACAGCTGCGCCGTGCACGTCGCAGCAAATAGGTTCCCATTCAAGTCAATGCTCTAGAGTCCACAGGGCGCGCTGCGGCGCGTCTCAGCTCCGTCTCTGGAGCGTTCCGCCGCGCCGCTCTGCCAGAGATACGCGGGGAGTCTATTTTCGCCGCTCCCCGCGCCCAGCACGCGTCAATCGACACAGAATTGATCGAACTATCCCGGAAGTCAGGCACGAGGATCGTATGCAACATCCGCTCACTTTCAAAATAAACACCATGTGCAAACACAAGATCGTAAATTTCACCACTTCTTCAACATTACGTCATAACCTGTGGCATCGGGCCAGACGTCAGTCTCAAAAGATATCCGACACCATGGACGAGGAAAAGTTTATACTGTGTTGTTCTCGCGCGTTTTGGAGTTCTCGAGGGATCTTGAGTTTCCTGCTCCGGAGTGCGCGCCGCTCCAAACACGCATCCTATGGACCAGGGCGAAAGCCCTGGGACGGAGCAGAGCCGTGTCGCAGCCGTAACGCGGCGCACACGCATCCTGTGGACTCCCCGAGTAAGTGACCCAGTAACAGCCTGTCTGCGTATCGTTGGCATGGAGACAAGTCCCTGTAAACACGACCAGAACACAGAGTGAAGGAATAACAGTTCGGGGACCACAAATAGGCGGCTGCATGCGGTCCGCGGGCCGCGTATTGACGGCCTCTGGTCTACTGGGTGTGCGACGGAATTTCATAACGTGGCTCAAGCACCTTCAGCATTCACTGTAATTCACAGGGAAACTAAAATGCTCCCATACATGGGACTTAAAAGTTGCAGGAGGGTTTTCAAGTTCCTCTGCTCCTTCACTTACCATGACTACTGCTGTGCTTGACGAGTGAGTGTGGATTAAACATGCAGTCAGCACGTGAACACGCGCAACTTTTTTCATCAACCGATCCGCGGACCACGTCCGTGCCGAACCGTGGAGAGGCATCCGTACGGATCACGGATCAACGATGATCCGTTGCACCACTATAAGCAACCCCAGCTTCACCTTTCTGCTGTGTCTGATTTTATCAGTGTCATATGTATTATCACTGATGCTCTCTCTGTTCTGTACCCGGGGGGGCTTTGCTGATGCTCTCCCTGCCTTTTTATGTATGCAAATGAAATAAAAGGGAAGTGTGCTCTCCCTGCCTCAAGCTTTTACATTCCACGTAGGCACATGGAAGGGCAGGGGGCTCCTGGAACATAGCTATACCACCAAATGTAACATATTGCATTCAAATAATAATATTTTTTTACTTTAAGCATACAGTACTTCATCATCTGTTATCTTTCTGAAATTTGTTATCATCTTCAGTCATCCATCTGATGGACTTCAGGCTTTACAGTCATGGAAAAGAGATGTTGTCTTATATTTGGGTTGTTTTATGTTGGAGATAATACAGTACGTATTTCCAGATAAGCTGATATCCATCAACAGTATGATTATCGTCTGATATCGACACTCAGCTGCTGTATCGGTGCGTCTCTTTGTATGACTGTAACAGCATTTCTTCATCACATCATCATAAACGTACCAAACTCTGAGCGTGTGCATGAACTCACTCTGTAAGTATGTGAAGCTCTCTCGCTCTGACCACCTCTGCTCCGTCTGATCTAATCTTCTGGGAAATGTACTCGAGGCTAAGCCGACACACTGGAAAGATTTAACGTGGTCTGGGGGAAAAACACAGAGATGTTATTAGAGAAATGATGGAAGATTTCAACGAGGTTGAGCGAACTGCTCACCACGTCTCCTTTTAATGCCACAACGGGCCTGAGGGAACGTTTGGCCTTAACGCTGTTTGTCCTGAGTGCTCCCGGAGGATCTCACACTGTTCTCTAAGATTATTCTTCTCTCCTTTGGTATTAAATAAAGAGTTTAATGGATGTTTATTTTCTGATTTAAGCTCCCGTCTTTGTCGCATATGTTTGTCACAGACCTCCACGGCTAAGGTTAAAAAATCTCTTAAGAGTTAGAAAAATGTCTAAATCCTTATCTGTTAAAATAACTTGATGCATTAAATCTCATTCAAAAAGTAGCCTTAAGGAGGCTTTGCAGTTTAAACGCTCTGAGCTGAATTATTTGGATGGATTTAAAAAGGGAAGTCACGTCCAGATGGGCTCCAGATTTCAGCACTGATACCTTAAAGATACTTAAAAAATTACGTTACATGTTACATTTTTCTTTAAATCATCTGTTTCTTTACAAGGACAGACTCTTCCTGACATTGATAAAGAAAAAATTACATTTTTCAATAAGAGAATCCTGTTATTGCTCAATTACAAATATTGTAATGTAAATAAATTTAAAAAAATAAGTCAAGCGTTTTCTTATATCTGAAAAAAAGAGGAAAAAGTAACAAGGTTTCGTACGAGCTGTGTTTGATGTAGAGTTAATCTGTAGTGCTGAAACCATCCATCAATTGATTGGTTGATTGACAGCTAATTAACTACCAACAAATTGATAATCAATTAACTTTAAAGGTTAAGATCATTGATGATGTGGCGAAACGCAGCTCCATAAACATCTGAACCTTTTTGGTATCACGTCAATTTAGGGTGAAAATAATGATTTATTTCATCTACTGTTGTTGCCTTTTAACCGAGTGTCTGATTTAAAAAAAAAAATATATATATTAATTCTTATTTCTTGCAAAGTCAAAGCAGTATATTAAAACTACAAGATATAAGCAGCTAAAAAGTAAAATGTAAAGTTTTTAATATAATTAAAAATGAGAAAAAAGGGCAAATCTTATTTAGTCTCTGGAATCATAAAGTTTTTAGTTTATGGTGAAAATGTGATTTTATTGTTTTCTATAAATTAATAACCAGTTCATGTCACTCTGTTTGAATATTTAACATCACTAGGATTTTGGAAGGTTACTCTCAGAAATCTGTAGCGCCTCATGGACTGAAAAGTAATTGATTATAAGAAAGAATGATTGACAGACTGATAATGAAAGTATTCCTTCAGTGCAGCTCTGTTAGTTTTATTCTCTCTGTGTGAACTGAAATACACAAATGCTGTTTCATCAGTAGTTCAATAAAGTTTCATCAAAAAATGTAAGTAAAAAATGATCAAATATTCCGACAAAATAAAATAAATTACGTTTATTTATAAATGTTTTACTGTAACAAAAATAAGTGATGAAAAGGTGAACATGGTGTGCTTTTGTTTGTTTGTTTTTTATTTTTAATTAAATTTTTCATCTTATTGTGGTCACCAGAGTCTAAGATTAGAGTCACATTTCTTAGCAGTGGTCTGTTATTCACAGAAATGTTCTATTAAGAAATAACAGACTGCTGCTATGAGGTGTCAACCAATCAGAATCAAGTATTCAACACATCTGTGTTATAATAACATATACCTTTCTTTATAGTTTTCAAATAGGAATCGTGTGGTATTTCGTGGTGTACCTTCAGGTTTGAAGGTTTTCTTCATCATCTTTATTTTTGCTTACTCTCAGAAACAGCATCTATAGATTTTAACCTTGGCTCATCCCTTTGTTGCATCACACTGTGTGCTCTTTAATCCACTTACTGTAGTTTGAATCAGAGGATGGGGTTACTCTGTCCTTGTGGGAGGACTATGACGACCTTAGTGATTCCTCGGTCTTTAAACGATGCCTTATGAAAACCTCTTCACTGTTTAAAGTGTTAAAACTCGACCTGATGAGTGATAGATCATGAGTTGTTTGAATCAGCTCTTTGGGAGGATGTTCTGGTTAAGATTTGGTTCTTTCAGGTTAAAGTAGAGCCGCTCTGCAGGATGGAAGCTGCTGTTCTTGCAGAGTGCACTCTGTGTGATTAGACGGCTCGTTCCTGCTGCGTTCAGGGGAAATTGTTCTCTCTGGCAGCGGACAGAGGATCAATCTAACTGATTAACTAGGGGGGTTTCACAGCCCACACACACACACACTCACACTCACACTCACACCTCCACTCATCGTCCGCATGGAGCCAATCCTTCGTCCTAACACTGCCCGTCCTCTCCTGGATGACTTCATTGTAATTTTGAAAATGGCAGCGTGTCATACTTTCCTGTTGGAAGGAGAAGCAGAGCCGTTGATTGAACACATCGCGGCTGCTTTTCGCTGAGCTCAGCCTCGGAGGAAAGTAATCCTGAGTAACCGCTGCTTCTTGGAAGGATCCTGGCGTTTTTATCCCGGGTCAGAGGGTTCTTATGAGGGAGGAGGAAAAGAGGAAAAAGAGTGTGTTTTAGAAATCTTAAGCCAGAGTGAGTCTGCTGAGGAGCTAATATTACCCAGAGCAAGACTAATGATCTGTTAATGATTGATCCAATGAGTTTGTATCAGTGCTCTAATGTTGATTTTTAATCTACTCCAGCTGTGAAGTTATCAGCTGGTCAGTGGACCAAAGGAAAATTATGTCAGTAATCTATATCAGTCTAATGTTTACTGGTTCCAGCTCCTTGATTTGATTGATTTGATTGATGAGCATGATATTGTCACAGCTAGCTTGTTGTATTTTTGCACATCGAGTGACTTTGTAGACGACGTGCAGGATAATCTACTTTGTAGTGATTTATGGGTCGAACAAACATGATAAAGTTGCATGATTGTGTTGGGGTTTTACTCATCTTGTTGGGACCCCAATCCGCTCTGATAATTTGCCCACTATACATTATCTCTTTCTTATTAACCTAACTTCATGATACTGCACTGACGGACTGATGCGGGACTTCGCCAGATCCGGAGGGCTCCGACCCGCTGGATCAGAGACGCAGCCGGAACGCAACGGAGCGGATCCAGTGGGAGTTAACACATTGACTAGATTAGAAACCTATCAGGTCCCTTTAATAAGTCTGAGTTGAGTCTACACCGTCGTGAGCGCTACATACTTCTGCGTTGGAGTGTCAACATCACTCTGTAATACTTCACCCAAACACTCGTTGGCAGTGGGATTTCTATGCTGGTCTTTTCACCAGTTTCTAGTCCTGTTACATTCTCTGTTTGCTTGTGCATGGTGACACCGAGCTTATTATCTGGGCATACTATGTTGAAGTTGGAGCTGATAAATGTTGAGCATTATTTGATCAAACTGCAGTTATTGCAAAGTAGAAAAGAGAGGAGACGTTGGTGCTACCCAGTGACCAATCACAGGGCTTGTGGTCTACGTTGTCAGGCTACATGCGGAGGCTTCTGTGTTGACACAGGGCCACGTTGACCTACAGCATGGAGTCGATGTAGAAGAATAAACTGAGCTTAAGTGCTGTATACAATGATTCAAATGATCTTACATGGAGGGACTATTTTGGTTAGAGTGATGCAGCTTTGACTTATTAGAGGGGTAGAATAATTAAAAAGTCTCATACTTCTAAAGACTTGAGTATTTCTGCCTCTCAGCGCTGCGTGTGCTGACTCAGATTAAAAACACATTTCTGCTTTTAAACAGGAACAGAAACAAGACTTTGAATTAAAAGTTGCAGACTTCTTTTATTGTGAAATAGCTCAGTTTCTCATAAAGTGACAGAAATGAATGTTTCATCTTTATTGCAGCTTCAAGCCATTTTGATGGATGTGTGGAATAATGAAGACAAGATGTGAGATGTTGTGTAAGACGTGAAGTTTCAACAGCGAGAAGCAAACAAACTGCAGCATCAGGACTTCTGGTGGAAATGTTTGAGTGTGGGGTTTTCATTCCTGTAGATGAACTATTATGGGTCCCAAAGCTGTTCTTTAATTATAGTGACCGTTCATTCTTGTCCCAGGTAGCTGCATGGTCTCTGTTGTTGTGATCCCTCAGCTGCTCTTGTGTTTTACATTGAAGTTAGAGCGTGCCCAACTATAAGAATGTCTCCTGCAATCCATCCTCCTGCAAACAGACGTCATAATGTCCTTGTTTTGCCGCCTCGAACAACATTTCAAGATAAGAATTAAGCGTTAACCGATATTGTTCTTCTATCATCCTTTGGGAGAAACTGGCTAAACTTCAGGCTGCAATTTTGGGTGTGACAGAGTTGGTGGCTAACTTGTGAAGCCAGTGACAAATTAAGCAGCTATCAAGCAAATGATCCTCCAAATGTTTGGCAAACCAAATCAGAGCACTCAGAGTAATGAGCAGCTGGATACCAAAATGTTAGCAGTGTGAAATGAGTGGTTGAATCAATGTTTACAGCTTGTTTTGTTTATCCAAAGAAACCAAGAAGTCAACAATCAGTTTGTTTTTGCTGTTATTTTGTAACACAAACTCGAGCTGGATCCGAACTAACCATTTAAAAGACCTAAGTCACGCCATAACACGAGCAGACTGATGAACTGTGGCTCTGACGGACCAGCATGTCTTCTGTTAGGCGAGGAAGAATGACTCTTTTGTTAAGAACAACAATGCAAAGCTGTTTCTGGTTATGAAGTGTGAGCTTAGTCTCTAACATCAAGGTCTGTCTCTGCAGGATCCTCTCTGAGATGTTGTCAGACACTTTGAGTACAGTCTGGGCCTGACGGAGACAGAAGAAGAACTTTGAGTGTAGGTGCTTTAGAGGAAAGGTCACGGCCTGTTTGTAGGCTACATGCTGGAGCCGTTTAAAGATATGAGGACCTCTTTTTTTTTGTCTCCAAAATATGTAAAAACATGGCCTCGGTTCAAAACACAAGAACTTCCCTTTGATGCAGCTTTGACGGAGATCCGTGTCTTTATTTCTCATCACGCAGTCTGAACCGCAGAGACCGAAATCCTTAATTCCAGCTCTGAGACGTTGAATAGAAACAGCTTACAAATGCAGATCTTAATCTGAAGAAACCTCTTCAGTCAAATTCAAAAATATCTTCAACATTTGCTCCTCATTTCCCCAAAAGTCGATGTTTTTCTCTTATTAAAACCATGAAGCTGGAGGGAGTGGTTTAAGCTTGCACCCCACATTTTGAGGCTACAGTGGCTAGTTCGACTCCTACTCACGACCCTTTCCTGCATGTCCTCCCTCACTCTCTGCTCCCTGCATTTCCCTCCCCCAAAATACCCCTATGAAGCTGAAAGTTTTGAAACCTTATTTCCAAATGTCAAAGAGACCACCCTCCCTGCTGTGGGGAAAGTGATCCCCAGAGAGCTGAACCTCCAGCACCCCGCGGTTCTCCTTCCCTGACGCCTCAGCTGATTAGCTCCTGTGGTGTCGTGAGCGTGACCCTTTGTTGACAAGGTCTCACACGTGAAACCAAGAGGTCACATCGACCACCGAGTGAGACATGGTGTGTTATTAGGGATTGTTTAGACTGTATGTTGGTGGCACTGCATTCATTCATCATATTTAGTGTGTATAAAGATGGACGACACGCCTCCACCTTCACCTAATAAGTGAAACCAAAATACTACTGTTACAGGTGCTGACTGGTTGCGCTTGTGGTGTACTGTCGAGCAAAGACATGCACAGAAGCAAACACCTCCATCTTCTTGCAAAGTATGGTGCTGACATAAATTGAGATTTATCATCATTATTTCAAATGCATGGTATCTCTTAACACCTACATTTCTCAAAAAGTGTTCTGTCTTCAAACAGATAAAGATAATCAGTCTTTTTATGATTCTTTAATTGCTCCAAAATGAGTTTTTCGAGCAGATGAACCTTCAGCTTTTACGAGAAAAGTTCCTAAGCTCCTTCATCAAGCAGAAAGTAAATAACTGTTAAACTGAAATCAAATTACTCTTATATCTGTGTTTTAACCAGCCTTCTCTTATTTACTCTTACTTCCCTACAAAGAGAAACTCCAGCAGAAACTAGAGGAACAAAAAATGCAATCATTTTCTAATTTTGGAATCAAAAAGTTTAATTTTTCAGAGCATTATGAGCTTAAAGTTTCAGTTTGAAAAGATTTCAGCTTGGTGCCTGTGTATTGGTAAAGTATTTCCATGCTCTAGTTGTTGTCATGAAGATACAGTCATAAATCTGTTGAGCAACATTGAACTCAGACATGCCTGAAAGAGAGACTCATCCCAAACATCTTCCGCTCACAGCCCCTCCAGTCTAAATAAAGGACTCAGTGGTTCGAGGTGTGGTTAATTTCTCTGCGCGGTAAGTTTGGCTCATTAACCGCCCACGCCCAGCGGTCTGATGAAGACACTGTGTCTGCAGCAGATCTGCTCAGGGCTGGAGATAAGGTGGGAAAACCCCCCGTTGTTAGGGAGGAGACGGGTGTTTGAGAATAAAAAGCAGACGCTGTTTCCATAAACCGACAGTTCAGATAAGCTTTGACGAGCTCCTGTCCTTCCCGTTCCCTGTAGAGCGCTTTATTTAACGGTCTCAGGGCAACTGGAAACTCACCCACAATCGACTCTGCAACTAAGTCTCTGTGAAGTTTGCTGTCATTGGATTTGGATAAACATGGTTCAATTTGATTATCTAGTACAAAGAAGAGTCATTAGGATGGTTACCTTGCAGCCTTTTAGCCGTTTACACACCATTAGCAAAGCTGGTTGGGGATTTTTGACCATAAGGTACAAGTATATGCAAAGATTGGAGTCGCCATATTGGAAATGCAGACTCCAACTACCATCTGAATAATTTAGAGACAGGAGAAGTGGTGGAGTTGCGCCAGAGTATTTCCACCCAGTAGCTACAACTCCCGCCTGTCAGTCAAGTCAACCACGCTGTAAAGTATGGCTAATTATGCATAACTCTACACCTTCATGTAATCAAAACGGACTGAAGGCAGTTATTTAAGGGCCTGTGTCCACTAATGGCATTCATTTTGCACCAGCAGTGTTTATTTTCTGCACAAACCAATGCAGTCCAGCTTTTTCAGCACTGTCTTCCCCCTTGGCATCCACTTATCCATGTCACTTCTGCATCAATGACCAATCAAAATAAGGAAGGGGCGGGACTTCTGGTATCAACTTTACCAACGACAACAGTGGTGGAGGTCTTATCATAGGAGAAACTAATCTCACACGTTTCTTTGTAGGGACCACTTTATAGGTTTAGCTATTGCTCATAACTTAACACAATTTCTACTTTCACGACTTAGCATGAGTATGTGTCGGTAAGAAGCACTTTGGATTTTTGTATCTGGATGCTGCCAGTGATAAAAACACACCTGGTCGACACAGGCCCTAATTCTGCTGTAAAAATGAGCATTTGGCACCAGCTTCAAGTTGACACTCAAGGACAGGCAGCTTCTTGTGCGTCTACATTGCCTAATTGTTCAACATTTGTTATCGACACTCAGGCGTGTTGATTGTCAAACATGGTTGTGCATTTTCAACAGAAGGCCATTAATGATTCATTTTCCAGTACAGGTGGCAAATCTATAGTCCCAGTCTAGTTTTGCTAGGTACCCTGCAAAGTGAATCAGTAGAACAACATGTTAGCAGGTGTTGCCGCTAAATATATAATGGAAAGGCAAGCGTTCAGATGCAGGGCTTCGAGTTTCTCCTCTGATTCAAACTCATATGACATAAACGCACTGTTTAGGCCTGCATTATACTGATTTATAATAATGTGTTAGATCTGTGGGTGGAGCCAGGATGTCAATCAAAACTACATCAGCCAAGCATTTACAGTCTTTTGTAATACACCCCCAAAAAACAAAGAGAGCTGTTTGTTGATCTAGGTTTTCTTGTAGTTGCAAAGATTTATTTTCACTCTGTTCTTCAGTGCTTAAAGGAGACTCTAACTTATCTTGTGTGTATCCTGGGTGCTTCATCTTCAGACCTCTTCTCAACATCCACCTTATTGACTCTCCACCAAGTGTGTGCATTAAATTACATTTCATTCCTGTAAGTGCACGATGCAGCGCTGCAGTTATTCCCTTGCATCACTTCAGTGTGCTCTATAAGGAAAAAGAAACAGATTTATAACCCTCCTCTCCTCCTCCTCACTGAACATGATGCATGGCTTGTTTAGAGCATCTCCATATCACACTTGGATAAATCCTCCACGTCCCCCTGAACCATAAATCTACACTTATTTTGTGGAGATGTATCGTCAGACGCTCCCTGAAGTGTGTCTCCGCGCTGCCGGAGGATCCATCATGATAAGTAGCTGCGTGTGGTTGTAGTAGCTGAATTGATGAGCACTAATTGGCATCAAGAGACTACCAGTAATGGACTTTAACGACAGCGCCTCACTGAGAGATTAAATCAGACGGATGTGTTCAGCTACAGCGCGGTTATTGATGATAATGGCTTCAGCTTTGCTCAGTGATCCAACTGTAGATTAGATTTATACTGTAAAAAAAACCTTCTTTCAAAGGTCACGTTCTCTGTATTTACTGCTTGTTTTCTGGAAAATGTCACATATGAGTTATTGTGTAGTTTCAGTTAAAGGGTAAGCACTCACAAATGTCAAGCGTTTAATTTTCTAGGTTAAATAGAAGGAGAGTTTGAGCATGGCAGTGGGATCTGGATAAAGTCAGAAACAACTTTAAGCAAGAACTTATTGAGCTTTAGAATAAGAACAAACATGAATCATAGAGCTCAAATGAATTGCGAAAATAACCTATTATGGAATATAAATGGAAATACTGTCACAGTGAGTAGATGGTACTGAGTTTGGGGTCGGTGTCAGAGAAGGTGTATGATAGCATTCTGCAGAAACAGACTTTCTAGAATGACTTATTATAAAACACTGCTTGTACGTGTATCAATCATCAATCAATCTTAATTTATATAGCCCCAAATCACAACAAACATCTCAAGACGCTTTTACAAACAGAGCAGGTCTAGACCACGCTATGTCAAATTATGAACAGAGACCCAACACCAATCCACCATGAGCATTGCACCTTGCAGTATATAGCAAGTTACAGCGGGGTGGAAAAACTTCCTTTAACAGGCAGAAACCTCGAGCAGAACCAGACTCATGTTAGTCACACATCTGCTGAGACCAAGTTGGGTCTGGAAAGAGGGATAGTACTGCACAGGACAAGACCAGCAAAGAGACAAGACTCATGGTGTTTACATGATGTTAAAGAAATAGAATTATTACATTAGGCCCACTAAAACGGGACTTTAAGATTTATGTAAACATGTTAGTTCGACTGAAATCGCACTAAATCAAATTTCTTGAAGTGGGACTAACATACTTCCATGATGCTGTTAGGGATGGACTTTCTCTAGCATGTATTTACCTCAAACAGGTCAAGGCTTTCTGTGCATGCTCCACAGTTTGCACGCCTGGAAGTCAAACAGTATACATTTGTAGAAGGAAGCTGGGTAGTAAACAAAACTTCAACAGCAGATGAAGAAGAAGGAAAGTAAACAAGACGAAGCTACCGAAAGTTTCAGAGCTGTAAAGTCATCCATGTTTTCAGCGTTCGAGATACAACCAGTTAGCCTCTTGCTAACTTGTTTTGGCATGTGACGTATTTGGTCAACCGAGGAGAAGTTCCACTAGTAGCTAGCTGAAAAGTAGAATATCGCCACCTGCCATAGCAGAGGCGGACTTACTTTGCTTATAAATCGATTCTCACCGGGACGAGGAGAGCAGTCTGATTAGATTGCCTAATCAAACTTTGACTGAAGCTCAACTTAAGTTTTCATGTAACCGCACTTACTGCTTTATCCAGAGGGGGCGCCAAAATCAGAACTAAATAAAGTTACCCACTGAAACTTTAACTCCATCAGAAAAGTCCCAAATAAAAAACTTTGCATAAACATTTTAAACTTTAAAAAAAATATGTTTCAAAAGTAAGAACATTTTTTACAACTCTATACAGCTAAATATTTTCTTCCACAACTTTCCAACAAAGTAAACAGAACCACAGAGTACACCAGCTCACATTTCTCACTGTCTCTGAATGATCATGTGTTCGCGTGTGTGTGTGTGTGTGTGTGTGTGTGTGTGTGTGTACAGTATGTGTGTGTTCCCTGTTTGCCGACTCATCATGTGCTCCTCCCGACATTAACCGCACACACTCGGGGCCCTCAGGCTGCTGAGGTGTAAGGGTCGGGCTCTCTCGAGGGGCCGCGGGGGTCTCAGGCAGAGTGAGCGTCAGCTGCCAGCAGCAGTTTGTGCTGAGAGAGCAGAGTGAGGAGGAGGAAGAGGAGGAGGAGGAGGAATGTCTTCCCTCATCCATCAGCCTGCAGCAGCCTCTGCACCGCTAAGGCCTACATGTCCAAACACACACACACACACACACACACACACACACACACGGCAACACTATGTAGAACAATACTGTGTGTGCTGGCTGTGATTTACTCACATTATACTCAGTGCGTGGAAGGTGTTCAGAGAAGAGCAACACACTACAGAGACGCTCTCCGCCTGTGGGAAACACTCCTTCACACACTGACACTTAAATGAAGTCAGAGTTGTTAGAAATCATAATGTGCAGCATGTCTATAATCTAACCCAAGCTTGTTAGTGTCAGACAACTCCACATCAGCGTAAATAATCTCATTTTGTCACAAATAACAGCCTAATCTCTGTGTAATGACTCATTATTCCACAGTTTTCTCAGTCTAAGTTAAAATCCTGAGTCATCACCGCGTTCCCTCCAAAGAGAGACGTTTCTGTGTGACAGAACTGCTGAGTAAAAATGACACCGTGTGCCACAGAGCCGCCAAAAATCCCCCCAGATCTCCGAGTGAGAGAGGAGCTCGTCATGACAGATACACGACGCTTCCAGCTATGTTCTTTAAAGCGGCGTTCTCATTGGAAGTGACTGAATTGATCTCCGTCGGGGAGATCATGTTGGTGCAAGTCTGCGCGTTATGAGTCAGGGAATCGGAGGGAGGGAGGGAGCGCTGCTGGCAGGAACCAGAGGAAACAGGAGCTAGGTGAGGGAGTCGGATGACTGCTGAAGACATAGAGGCCGAGCTGACGTGGCTCTGCAGACCGCCGTATTAACATCCTAATGAATGCTTTCAAATATCCAATTCAGCATCTTTTTGTTTTCCCCTTTCATGACCAGACAGATGGTTCCAGATATCTACAGGAACTATTTCAACTGTGGAAAAAAACAACCAAAGTTATGTTGAGGATGATGGTGTCGTGACCACAGAGGGGAACGCTGACGGAAATTTGAAAAACTGGCCTCCTAAATCCACACGGAGATACTGACGCTGAAACAGAAATACTAACGCAAATAAGCTCAGTGCCACTATTGGACCACTTATGTAGGCATGTGGCATTTATTGTACACATTTAAAGTATCAATTAAAGTGTTATTTAGCACCACCGCTCCTCCAGTCAGCAAAACTTACAGGCTGATGAAGTGCAAAACCTCTAATGTGTGCACACTTTCAAATTCAGTTTTATGTGTGCAGCACTTTTCACATTAATGTGAACTCTGTGCGTTTATCAGGAGGTTAAAACAAACATAAACAGACTATTTAAAAACACGTAAGACATATAAGTTTGCATCAAGCCATAAAGCACGCTCATACTTCCTGAAACTACAGACCAACAGGGAAGGGACATTTGTAAACTTGTGGAGGGACTACATCTTCTATATCAGTTTTCATAAAGGTATATGCTTGTATGTTTGGACATACTGAGACCTGTATTCATGTCTGAGTGGCACATCAATTGATCTTAAAAGCTCTTTGTTTTTTGCTTATATGCTCATGTGGTCACTATGTTTGCTTACTCTTTATTTCTCCTCCCTAGTGCAGCAACGAGTGACTGATACTACTACTATTACTGTTAAATCAATACAGATATGTTCAGAATTACACTGAACAAAAAAGTAAAGATGTCCTTATTTGGTGGAAAACAGTCAAGAACTTCAAAGTTATATATTTTTTTAGAATTTTTGCCTTTATTGACAGGACAGCTGAAGAGAGACAGGAAATGTGGCGTGTAGAGGATGGGGGAAGACGTGCAGGATATGGTTGAGTCTGGGAGTCGAACCAGCGACCTCTGCAACGAGGACTATAGCCTCTTTATGTGGTGCACGCTTAGACCACTAGGAGATAAGCACCCCAAGAGTTGAGAACCTTGAGTCAGTCAAATACACCTTGTCATCATTGAGCTTGTACAAAGGCCTTGGGTTCTTAAAGATGAATAATGAAACCAATGCAAAATTGTGAGAAAACTGCAGTTACCCAAATGGCCACTAGAGGCCGGCCCCAAAAGTGAGGCGGTATCAATAGAGTCTCATATTCAAAATACCCAACTGTTCCGCAGAAATAACCATAAAGCAAGATACAAAAGTTGATCTTGATGTCTGTAGCTCATTTTCCAATTAAGAACCCTCCACGAGGGTCAGGTGTGCACCTAATGTTTAAGTTGCGAGCCCATGTAGCGGGTGGCCGGGGTTCGAATCTAGCCTGCGGCCTCCTTCCCGCATGTCATTGCATTACTCCCTTTCAGTTTCCTACATGATCCACTGTCCTCTCCTCTATAAAATAAAGGTGTAAAAGCCCAAAAATATAACTTTAAAAAAAGAAAACTCTACGAGGAGTAAACATTTTATGACTCAGCAATTAAAGGACGTGCTGCTCCTCTTTGGCAGATGCTGCAGTAAGTATATTTTGGGCCAAACTCTGACAAACCAGTGTTCACCAGTCAAAAATGTCTTGAATAAATATCACCTAGGCTACAGGTTTGAAGATTAGCTGGATGCACTTCATAAAGGTTTTGTTAGAGTTTAATAGAAGACCTTGAAAGGAGTGTATGCTGGTTTATTGTCGGCCTTTAACCATCTTGTCACACTCTTATTTCTATTTCCCCCCCTCCGTTGTGTCCTTGCCTGCAGCTCCAGATCAAATCAGAAGGTTTCCTCCCGAGCTGTCACTGTATCTCAAAAATAAAAGCATGGCTGGCTGTGATGCTCACAATCACGGCCTGTTGTGTAACCGAGAAGTTTCCATATATACCTCAGTCATAGTGCTCTCAGCTGATGACGGACTGACGATCTTATCTCCGCTCAGGCCGGAAGACCTGCTCCTCGTAACCGCAGCAGAACAATGGTTCCATATTGAGAAAGTAATAAACAGGAGATCCGTTATCCGTTATCAGGCTCGTGGCTCGTAAAGAGGCTGAATCAGTAATGAGCATTACGTGCTTTGACATTTCAAACCAGGATGATGAGTGGATTTGACTGATAGCACCATGGAGACGGAGTGTGTTTGTTGGGTCTGAGGGGTATCATGTAAGAGAATACAGGCGGGATCAGTGAGGATCAACACGGCCACCTCAGGACTAATTACTGGAGCTCTGAGGCGGACTATTTCTATTCCTTATTCCTGGTTTTCAGTTAAGACAACAGGTAGATGAAACCTTCAAACATGTTGACTATGTTGTTTTTACTGTTGTTAGTTGTAAAGTATGTCAGAAAGTGTGCCTCTGAAGCACCATGCCTTCTCTGTTCAACTACTAACTAGCACATATAGGCCACTTTAGTCTATCATAATGTCATTTAATAAAGTGGACAGGATGAAGTATAGAGTACTTTATTTGAAATGTTTTAAAGGACTGAGAACTTACTTTCAGCCCCAGTGGTGGGAGTACGGGGAGTAAGACATGCCTCCCTAAATTTTGAATATGCATATTTCCCAAACTGTACTAAACCAACGGCTTTAATGTGTGAAGTGATTTCACTCTGCACATATCCAGGGTGAAAATTTTGCAGCATCCTTTGTCAGTATTGCATGGCTGGCTGTGCAGAGAGGATTGTTATTACAGATGAAACATAAAGATTTGGTTAATTTTATCGAGTAAAACTTTCTGCCAAAAGTTTGTTGAAAGAAGATAGTTTAAGGAACTTATCAAGAAGATTTTGTCCAGAAACATGATCTATATTTGAACCTGTCAGGTCAAGGCAGCTTATATGATGTTTAAAAGATGGTTTGACTACAAATGAGACTTAATCACTTGGTAAGATTTGAGTTTTTAGAAGCATTGACATCATCCAATCTTAGCTGAGCAGAGTGTGGTGATAACTCCATGTGGGTTTTGTTTCTATCATCTAGTTTTTGTTATGAGTGAAGTGTGACGTTACTGCAGTAAGTCAGTAAATACACTTTTTTTTATATAGTGCTTTTCACAGACAAAAATCACACAGCCCTTTACAAGACAAGACATACAGTTAAGAAAGATAAAACCAATAGGCAGCATCAAAATTACAGTGGTTACATGATCCTTAAAAGCATTAAAAGTTCTGTGAAAATCAACTAAAAGTGTTTTTTTAATAAAGACTTAAAAAACATCTTCAGATTCTGCAGAGCGCAGGGATATCTGCAAAGCGTTCCAGAGCCTAGGGGCTGCAGCCTGGAAAGCTCTGTCACCGTGAGTGCTGAGGTGTGTTTGTAGAACAGTTAAAAGGTGTAACATGTTCGACCTGATTGGACGAGGTGGGAACCTTGTAGGGATCTGTAAGTAAGTGTGAGAATTTTGAACTGGATTCTATTAAGTGCTTCTTTTGACATCAGTATTTTCATTCTTTATAAATTGTAATAGATTAACCTTCTTTTTGCAGTTCCTGATTATCATACTCAGTGCTCCTTATCCTGTCCAGTTTTAAAATCAGAGATGTTCCAAAGCGACTCATTTCTTAGTGCGTGTGGCTAAGGTTAGCAGAGCTAGCACCACCCGCCTTCAGGCCTCCTTGCAGGTTAGCGTCCTCATGCCTGTGCTGGTTCCTCGTTGCTCTGGTGGAGTGGTTATATGTCAGTTTAACTAGCCTGCATACAACTTTAGCTCCATTTACTAGATCAACATACTGACAAACCACGCCATGCTGCAAGACAACATCAGTCACCTATGATTGTTTACATCCAGGTAGTAGAGCTTTAAAGTGGCAGGTGACTGGGCTACAGCTAGGACTCAATATATCACCAATATGTCAGGCCTATAATAATGAAAATATTTTATACTTAAAGGACTAGTATTTCTGCGATTAGTGAAAATGTTAAATTGCACACATCCCTTTTTAAAACAAACAAAAACATCCTGTCTTTTTTTTCATCACGTTTTATATTTTCTAGCTTTTAGCACCTAAATTTGTCTCTTCCTTTATTTCACTCTTTTATTATTTAACTTTACTATAACAGCAGAAATGAAAACACAATCTTGTAGACAACAAATGAGAAAGTGATCATCGTTCTGTCTTTGAGTACAGAATGATTTAACTGAGGTTAGCATGCAGCTGAATATCTTCCCTGAGTCACTGCCTCCGTTGGAGCTACGTTTACCCCTCTCAACTAACATCAGACGAACTGAAGATTAAGTCTGTCATCACTTTGTTTACTGTGCAGATTAAATACTTACCAAAACATCATTTTGGAGCATCTTATCTCCTTAATTGGATGTGTTTCCTGTAGACGCAGGATGTCAGGGTGAGGCTGATCTGATAGTTCGTCTGTGTAAACCTGTGGGATTTCATGTAGCAAGAGAACACAGACTTTTTTGATGTTGGGGCATTTCACTGATTAAACTTTAATCATCACACATCAGATGAAGCTTCCTGCTTTCCAGTAAGAAATCTCTTCATCTTGATCTTGAAATGCAAATGTGAGCTTCTGTGAAAATCATGAATATCTTATTTTGTGAAACTAAAACATCTTTAATCCACGCTGTCTGTGTTATTAGCTGCACTCTTCGTGTCGTCTTTCATCACGTTTCCTCGTTGATCTGAGCCTCGGTGCCCTCATGCTTTGTGTTTCTGTGACTGTTGTGATGATAAAGTGAACACAGAGTAGTCTGACTCAGCACAGCCTCGATGTGTGTGTTTATGACTTTGCACTGCTCTCAGCCCTGACGCTGACACGCTGTCAGACTCATTGTGACACTGCTCTTCATCTTAATTATCTCTGTTAGTTGTTATGATGCTCCTCTGCCTCCGTGGATGTTATACAGACTAATATTATTTCAGACAATGGTTTCATCTGTCATTATGAGGGAATCATTTGAAATTTTGGGGAATTTATGTCAAAATTGAACCCTCTTTCTTTAAGCTGAATAATTTGATGCCACTCCAGTAATAATAATACGAAAACCAAGAAGCCAGCTAGCTCTTTGAAACAGACGCTAAACAACTCCCTGATTCACACTTTGTTATTTTAAAGGACACATAAACTGGAGTATGTAAAGAAGATGTTGTTTTATTAGCATGATTGCACTGTAGTAATATCTTTAGATGTGTAAAATTACAATTGGTTGTAGTTGTTTCCAAACTGGGATGACCATATTTTCAAATCTCCAAATACGGATGTTTTTATTTAGCTTAAAGCAACAAATGGAAGCAACCTTGTCAATTACATTAATTGACATATGCATGCATTGTGCACTGTTTTGTTAATGGAATTGGTTACAATCTGGATGAGGATTGTTCAAAACCAGGCAAGTTTTATTTTTTTGTAAATATTTTTTGGGACATGGAGCTCAAAAACATGACGGTCCCAGTTGAAACCAAGCAGCAACCTCCGGTCTAAAAATATGAGGCCATTGCAGAAGGGCTAAAAACTGCAGTTCATCAAAGATCCGGAATTACTGGGACCCACATACACACCAATTCAAAGGAGCCAATCTTTACAGCAGAAATAAACATGTTTACAGTCTGGTTCAGAAGACCAGTGTAGTCTGGATAGCTCATTTCTTGATCGGCACACGCTGTACGGGGGGTGAATTTTTTCATAACGCGGCAATTTCAAAGATATTGAGATTACAAGACTTCCAATGAGAGGCACAGCTGACTTGATTGACAGGCGGGAACACTGTTGCTGTTGGTGAGGAGGCTCAAAGCCCGCCTCTTTACGTCACAATTACTCGACAGCAGCGATATGGCTCACACTGACGATTGGCCTCAAAACATCGCTTCAGAAACAGATGGCTGATGTCATGGATACTACGTCCATTATTTATAGTCTATTGTTGAAACTGGATGTATGGTACGATCTTAGAAGATCACCATCGGGATCAAGCTACTTTTGTGTTTTACTGTATTGTTATTGATAGTAGGGCCAAATATCTTTTAGTTTAAAGATCATCTTAACGACTGACTTTCAGTGACTTCCACAAACTTGCTTTCTTCCTGCATGCTGTCCCCCATTCAAAGTTCCTCTGCATTCTCTCAAACTAAATTAACATTCCCATTGTTTGTGTTTTCCTTCCAGGCTGCATGCTGTGTTTTGGCCAGTCAGCCTTCTTCCGCTTCAACCACCCTGAAGAAGCACTCAGGATGAAGAGCATGATGCCCCAAGGAGGACGAGTCTCCACCGGGGACTACAAATTATGTGCAGGTACTGTACGGTGATGCATTCAGTGTCGTGACTGTGTTTCCAGCCTCTGCAGTGAAACCTCAAACATCATGTCAGGGTTTTTTCCACACACCTGGCTGCCGTGTGAATAAAAGCACACTGACCTTTTGTCCCATGAATAATAAAACTCCAAACAGTATTTCCCTCCTGTAGTTCCAGTTACAGCTGGGCCTGTGTGGATGAATGAGCTGGATTGTTGCGAAGCGGAGCAGACGGGTGGTGAGGTGGAGCAGCAGGGCCGTGTGTTTTACAGGTGGATGTTTGCACAGCAGTAAATCTTCAGCATTCTTGCTTTTTTATTGCTGAGCAAGGGTGGAGGGCTGTAGCAGAGACCCAGTGACTAAACCAGTATATTAAAGTGGTGATAAACAATACTGCGCCAATGTATAGCTTTAATCAAATTATTTTCTAGTCAGATTTAGTTAAATATGGACTTCTTTTTGGATGTTTTATTCTTGCTTCTAAGTCAATATATTCCTGTGATAGCTGTAAATGCTGGAAACCCTCTAAAAGAATGCTCTCTGTTAGTTTTCATGACTTTCCTGCTTTGACTAAAGTTATTTTTCATGAGAAAAGAACTATAAGGCACCAGAATGCAGGGAAGTGTCCAGACTTTTCTGCAGGAATGACCCTCCTGCATCACTGACTTATCCTGGGTGGTCATGAATCTATATGCACATGCCCACATAGCATTTGGCTTACATCTCTGCATCACAGAGTTGTTTTTAACTAAATAATAACACAACAAAGTGATAACAAATAGGCTTGTGCTTTATTCTTGAAGGATTTAAGAAGATATTTTTGCAAACTCACATTTTAGAGAACCCACAACAGACAAAATGCTCCAATGAATCACCAAAACAGCAACTAGCAGCCTGTTGCAACCTGTTTATAAAGATGGCCAACGCATCTATCCCACTGTATGAAAGTGAAAGCAAAATATTGGGCGCTGAAATCTTGAGCTGGAGTCAGAGTCTGTACTTGTGTGGGTTTGAAGCAGACTCTCACAGTAATGGAAAGTTCAATGACTCTTGTGTTAGTGTTTGTTCCTTTCCTCTCACCGTTCCTCCGCTAATCCGGAGCACACAGTGCTGCAGGAGCCTCATTGGTCAACAGAGCTGTCAATCATTATACTCCTATTTATCCCATTCGCAACACATAGCTAATGAACACTAAACTTCTTGTGAAATAGACATTCAGACATAAATCAACATAAAAACAAAGTATTATGTGTGAGAAAAGCTTATTTGATGCATGTTTTGATTTGATAGTTTGACCCATGTCCCATCTGTTAACATGGAGGAGGCAGGCTTTATGTCCCATACTGTAACCAGACAGTAGGGGGAGCTCCAAGCAGTCTGGCTCCTCTTTGGGGATCTGTCATGTTGTTCCTCTTATACAGTCTACTTGAATCCCACCTGTAATAATTATGACAAATACATATTTTTGGGTGCAGCCAATCACCACCCCAATAAGATTTCAGGGAGGGGGGTATACCACCTCAGACCACCCCTCTGGACACGCCCCTGCCAACATGGTTATATTTCCTGGTAGCCTCATAAAGTAGGAGCATACAGTCCCTGTGCTCCTGTTTACAGCTCAATAACAGCCCCTTGTTGTCAGCAGCAGCAGCCTTTAAAATGCAGCACCCGTTGAACCCTGCAGCCTGAATGGAGCCCAGCTGGGACCCGGTGCTGCAGTTCACACCATGCATGTTTTATGAGCATCTCATTCCTCCGCGTCTCCAGGCAAAGTTTTCAACTGCTTGCGTACGTGTGTGTTGTATACAAATGTGTGTGTTCTGCTCCTGGTAACCACACTACTGTAAGTGTACCTCTTCTTGGCTGGCTGTGCGACCATGAATGTGTCATAGCATCTTGTTATTTCCCTCCTCTCTCTGTGGATGCTGCCTGCCTGCCGGCTGCTGTGGGATAAGTTTAGCAGCACACAGGCTCGCTGGCTGCTGTGCACTTCCTGATGCAGTAATGAAAGCTTTCCGTTGTTTAGAAACGTACTATTTTCCTCAATTATGCATTCCTGGGTTGAATTCAAATGAAACCTCATTATACCACTCCCAGGATAATCGCTGCATATCTGGCATATCAGTCAGAACACTTTAAATAACACTTGTTATGTATTTATGTACTCTAGGTGCAAAGCTATCATGAAGAGCAAACCCAGCTGATCTGACCTCGACCTGTTTAAAATTTTGGCGTGAATCAGGATTGCAGATAGATGGGGTTTGTCCTGGTGTTTTGGACACAACTGCAACATAAAAACTGAATTAAAAAGAGGCAACAGGAGGGATCAGCATTTCTTTTAATGCAGGGAAACCTAAATTCATAGAATAAACATTGACACTATAAAGGATTAATGTGTTAAATATGTACAGTAAGGCTTTGGGAGTGTTAAAAGGAGAGTTGTGCAAGGAATTATAGGAAGGAAGGAAAGTATAAGAGCATTCTGTAATAACTGAATTTCCCCCTGGGTTAAAGAGATAATTTATGTTCTGATTCTGAATTCTGTGAAAGTTTACTATGCAAACTACAGAGATAATCAAATTTAATCTGCAAATATTTTTATGTTTTTATGATTTTTCAGACAAAAATGTCTAAAATTATCAGTTTCAGCTTCATAAATGTGACAATTTTGCTGCTTTTGTTGTTCTGTAAACTAAAAGTTTTGGGGTTTTAAATGTTGGTTATAAAAAAAGAAGCTCTGGGACATGGTGATGAGCTGTGATGAGTTTAATAGTTGTGAAAATAGTCCATAGATTATTCAGAAAACTGCTGTATCTTTGAGATGCCGGTCATGTTCACCTGTCTGTTGTTCAGTTCTGACGTTCTTCACCGGGTCAGTGACGGTCCACTGACCAGCTGTCTTCACCGGCCGTCTGTCAGCTCCCTCCTCTTTGCTGATTGGACGCTTCCTTTCCGTCTCTGCTTGGCCAGCAGACGGCTTTGTGGCTCCGAGCTGCTAACTGAAAGCGGCCGCTGGCTGGAGTTACAGTATCTTTTTCAGAGACTATTTATAAAAGCTCCAGTTCCATTCTGCTGTCTGCCACCTCTGCACCCTCCCTCCCTCCACGGGTTTCCCCTCCCGGGTCCCGTCCTGCACCCACCGACCCACCGTCCTCCTCTGTGCTCGGTGAAAGGCCTTTATCTGCCTGTGATTTGGCTGCTCTATCTGTCTCTGGCTGCTTGACAGTCTGTAAAAAGCAGAGCTGAATGCAGGGCTGAATGTTTGGGGTGCAGTTGTGAGTTATTGTGGTTGCAGCGTGGCACCACCACATGTTGAGTCTCTGATGTTCAAATGTTTTTATTATGATGCCACAAAAACAAGTCTCCATCAGTGAAATCAGACTGGACAGTTTAGAACAAACAGAGAATCTTTGAGTCATTTTAAAGAGTCTCTTTCTTTCCACTTATTTCCATGTCTTAACAAGGAAACAAACCACTTTTCCATCCCTGAGGAAGAACTCTTCCCCTTCAATATCAGAGTAATGAGATCTCCAACCAGCGGAGCTCCAGACAAACTTTAATACCACCATCCCACAATAATCACAAGTGATTTGCAAAATACATTTGCATTGCAATATTGCTACCAAAGGATCTGGAATTGTTTTCTAAGTGTGCAATAATGAGTTTAGAAATGCAAGGCTTGATTAGGCCTCTTGCAACATTTAGATCCAGTTTCAGTCGGCATGGTTTGTCTGCAAAGGCTACTGTCAGCATCAAAATCCCAGCCTATTAAAATGAATTTGTTTATATCTTGATCATAATTATAAAAATCTACATTACAGTACTCTGCATATATTTTAATAATGGCCTGATGATCAAATCAACCCCAAAACAAAGATGTCAGATTAAAACGACATGCTAGAAGGCAGATTTATTACTCTTTCTCTCCCCAGTCTCTTCTAAAAGTCACAGATTCTGCATCAACGAGTCAATAACAATGACAGGCCATAAAATCCACTGGTGTGACTCCCTTAAACAATGCTGTAAATCTCAGAGTAGTTCTCATCACCCCGGAACTGTGTCAAGTTGGCCAGGAAGCAGGAGATTGCTTGGGGTAACCTTCAAAATAAAAGCATGTTTTGTGTGTGTGGATTTTGAATAATTGAAAGCTGACACAGCAAAATATAGAAGTTAAGATATATCATTTGCCTTTTTGTTATTTGTCTACGGTGGCCCTGAAGTGCAAATCACAACGGCAAATCCTCCGAGGGTAACTACGTCTTCCGGTTTGGTTAATGTGGGACTATTTTCTGATTTGCCGTTGTGTTTTCTGATTTGCTGTTGTGATTTGCACTTCAGGGCCACCGTATTTCTCAGGGTAAAATCATAGACTGTATAAGATATGTACGTAGTATCCATGATGTCACCCACCTGTTCCTGAGTGCTGTTTTGAAGCCAAACGACGGTGGCAGCTATATTGGAAATGCGGAACTCAACCAGGCATAGTGTGACGTAAAGAGGCGGGGTTTGAGCCTCTTAGCCAACAGCTACGTGTCCCCGTGAGGAAGTCAAGTCAGTCATGTCCTTATTTGGGAAAAAACTTGTAATCTTGATATCTTCTGAACCATCGCGTCAGAAAAGAAATTCACCCTGTACAGTGTGTGCTGATAGAGAAATTAGCTACGAAGACCCAAGCCCTTTTTTGAACCAGGCTGTAAACATGTTTATTAAGTCCTGTAAAGATCGTCTGCTTTGAATGGGTGTGTATGTGGTTTCCGGTGTTTCTGCCACCAGCCTCTAGTGGATTCTCGATGAATTGCAGTCTATAACACTTCCACATGGGCTTCATATTTTGAGACCGGAGGTTGCTGCTTGGGTAAAATGTATGACTGATACATATTGACTTACTGGTGCTCTAAAGTGATGACTTGAACTATATGTGTTTTATTTTGAAAGTCGTAACCGGAAATGAAGTGTAACATTGGAGTGACTTGACAGCAGTGGTGCTTTAAGCAGCAGCGGTGCCTCCTCGCACCCCAACCCCCGGCTGAATCTTCTTACATCCCTCGGTGTGTTGTGGAGGCTGGCACGGCAGGGCTCCGTCACACCCGGTCTGTAGCCGGTGTCCGGAGGATGAGGGTCCCAGTGTGGGTCACATAGCAGGTGAAACTGACGAGGTCGCAGTTTTATTCCTTCATGTGAGTAACCGTGCTGCTTTGGGCAGGAGACGCTGATCGAACCGGTCAGGCGCCAAACTCCATTAAAGAACTGTGGGTTTAAACAGTACTTCCTTTTTTTATGCAGATGTAGTCACTGCTGGGAATTATTAAACACCTAATGCTTTTAATTGGAACCCACTTTATTAATCGGCTGTGGTGTGATCAATAAATAATTAATGGATAATTTGGAATCATACATTTTTCAGCCGAGGGCTCCATGTCACTGCCTGCTCTGAGAGGCTCTGAGAGGAGGAGATACTGAAGCAATGACAGATGGATGAAGCATATGCTCAAGAAACAAGGGCTTATTGATGCTTGAAGTGATGCCGTATTATAGAGGTCCGAACATGTTTTAATGTGTTTGAAGCATTTTTGAAGAAGTCACGCATATTAATCCACAGCTCAGCCAACACTAAATTGCCAGATTTCTTTATGAAGTTTGGCACCGTGCACCCGAGGCTAGGGGATGGTCTGTATCCCATGACATCATTGCATTGGGCTTTCTCCTAGCAAACGGTAGCTTTTATTTCTGTCACCCCACCCCCCTCGATTTGGACACTGCACATAAGAATGAAGCCGGTGTGTGTGTGTGTGTGTGTGTGTGTGTGTGTGTGTGTGTGAGAGAGAGAGAGAGAGAGACACGATGTGACATTGACTTCCAGGTGCTGCTGCATGGATTGCATGCATTATTGTGACAGCCTGCAGACTTGCATGCATGCTCCAAGATTGAATTGTGGTCAGGCTGTCATGAAGGCAGAGTCTTTCCAGGGGGAGCAGGCAGGAAGCTGCTCCCATCTCTGTTAAACAAGCTAATGCATTATTTGTGCAGCTTCTGTATTTCAGTGCAGTTTTGCTATTGGGACATCTCTGACATCATCCCACAGTCATTTTTTATGACCCCTAATGTTGTTACATCACTGTTGGACATGACAGTGCCATTCCTGTGTGGTCTTAAATTACCTCTCTGTGTTTGCAGTGATGGCTGCTCCTTGTTTCCATTCAAACTGAAACAAAATCAATTGAAGCAACGGAGTAAAAGCCAACTGGAGCCTCTGAATAGCCCTTAAAATGAGCTAGCTTAGCTCACATTTCTCATGTGAACCTTATCTCCTTTTTGCCATAATCAAGGCGAAGAGGGCCGGATCTTTGCAGCACCTGATTGAGTTTTTCTGCCTCATCAGTGTCAGAGTCTGTGACATTTTCTTTTCCATGCATCAGTCCTTAAACGCTGCCGTTAACCGAACTGTTTTCAGTCTCCCTTCAGGTTGCTCATCCTGAATAAAAAGGATGTCAAAATAACCAGATTATAGTCTCTGCATTGAGTCTGTGATCAGGGCTGCATCATATGCACGAGAGCTATCAAACTGCCTCTCAGACCAGTCAAACACTTAACTCACCGATGTTCTAAACAGATTTAATTTGGTATTAATAACACCTGATCTGTGCTCTGATCCCTGCCTCCAGGCCATGCCGGTGACTCTCCCACGTGGCCCGGTGTTTTCGGTTGTAATAATCTACTATGCTGCTGACATTAGAGAGAGAGACGGTCAGGATTAGATTACCAGGCCTGTGTCCTCCGTTGCTTTCGGGCCACGCAGTAATTGGGTTATGTAGGCACATTTTCTCCTGATCCCTATCCAAAGCACAGGCCTGTCTGCCTCTCTGTTCATCTCCTCGCCTGCGTCCTTCCTCCTTTCCTTTCCTCGCCTTGCTCTCGTGCTTCCCTTTCTTAAAACGCTTCTTTGCTGGGATGGAGAATGAGGAGTTGATGATTGCATAAAACAGCATGAATGGACGGTTGAAGATAAAGGGAATGTGTGAAATTCCCTGGAGGCTCAACATTTTGTTCCGGCGGACTTCCTCAGATGTTTCCTGTGATGAGAATAATATCTGCTGTCATGAAAACAACATTTCCTACATCTAAGGTTACACGTTTGTTGCATTACTCCTCTCTTTTAAGATATTTTCATAAGAAGTTTATTGTTTATAAAAGAGGAAACAAGAAGCAAACAGTTGAGTAACACACTGTTTACTTTCTGCAGAAGCTTAACACTCACTGTAACTGCAAGGCTGTTTGTGTAGACACTATAATTTTCTCAATTTACCTCTAAAGAGGAAGGGAAACAAAGACACACAGCTAAGTAATGACACAGTCTTAGGAAAACAAACACAAATTTGAAAGTGCATAATATTTTACGAGGGCTGTTGCAAAACAACTCATGGATGGTTAAAGATAACTTCAAATTTACATTTAACGACGAGTCTAAAGGTAAGAAAACACCAGAAAATAGTCAAAACTTAGCATCAGTTATTCAACATAATAAACACAGGATCAGAGTCTGCAGGTAAATAGTGTCAACGTATTTTGCAGAGTGTGACTAAGGTTAGCAGAGCTAGCACCTCCTTGTGGGTTAGCGTCCTCATGCCTGTGCTGGTTCCTCATTGCTCTGGTGGAGTTGTTACATGTCAGGTTATAGCTAGGGTTGGTATTCACGGAAAACTAGCATGAATTCCTCAGGACTCCGTCTAACCCCCTCCCCCCCTCCTCCAAAACGACGCCCCCGCTCGCATGAATGGAACGGAACGGCAGGTCGGGATTTGATTGGTTTCATCATTTGGCTCCTGATGGCAGGGATTGGTTGGTGTTTTCTCAGGTTTACTCCGGCTGTAGATAGCAGCTTTTTTAAGAACACATTATGTATTGATTACCATCAGGACATAAAGATCATTTTAACCAGTATAACAAAAAGTGGATCTAAATCTGAATACCAACCCCAGCTTTAACCAGACAAAGCCTGCATACAACATTATCTCCATTTACTAGATCAACATACTGACAAACCACGCCACACTACGAGATGACATTTATCACCTGTGCTCGTTTACATCCAGGTAGTAGAGCTTTACAGCATTATGACAGCTATTAACTTGAGCTGCTGAAATGTGGTGAAACCTCTTGGTAATTAAAGACATAAACACTCAAAATTATGACTACATTGCATTTATAGATGAGTAAGGGCTGAAAGATTTCTTCGAAGGTGCTACACACTTTACTGCAGCTTCCCAACACAGGGAGCTTAATTATTGTGAAGAGCAGAATGTGTCAAACTCAGCTGTCAAATTAACGCTGCTGTGCGGCTGAGAGGTCCTGGCCCACACATCGTACTCTACAGACTTGTGAAAACATCTCTGCCTTGAGTCAAATCCTGCAGAAACCACACAGCAGGCCTTTCAACATGTCACACGTTTAGTAGAAGAGTGTGTTATGTTCACGTATTAGCTGATAATTATCGTTAAGCTGAAATGTTTTATGATTCAAAGCCTGATGACGGTTGTGTTTCTGTCCTCAGACACAGAGAGCTTGGTCAATGGGAATCACCAGGCCGGTCCAGCCCAGTCTCCCCCAGCTCCTGGAGACAGAGTCCAGTCTGAGCACAGTGCGATCGTCAGCTCCATCGAGAAGGACCTGCAGGACATCATGGACTCTCTAGTCATGGACGACCCTCAGCCGTCCTCCTCAGAGGGCAAGAAGCCTCCCGGAGGACCCATCACCGGCTCCCCCCTGTCCCCGATGGTCAACGGAGGGGGCCGGTTTCTTCTCTCCCCTCCCACCAGCCCAGGGGCCATGTCTGTGGGGTCCAGCTATGAGAATAACTCCCCTCCCTTCTCCCCCCTGTCCTCCCCCTCAGCGGCCAGCAGCGGGAGCTTCACCAGCCCCTCTCCCAGTGGAGGACCCCAGGACCAGAGTTCGTCTCTGCCGCCAGTGCCTGTACGCTCCTCTAGCTACAACTTCACCGCCCAGCCTCCACCCGTCCCACAGCCACGGACCATACTGCCCAACTTCAGTGGCGGTGGGCTGAGCCAGAAGGTTCAGGAAAGCCCCCGACTGCAGAGGAAGGTCCTAGCAGAGGCTCCTCAGAGCCCCAAGCCGAGCCGCCGAGGTCTGAGCCAAGACGGGTTTGAGAGCCCCCGACAGACCTCTTTCATGTCCTCCTGTGAATCTCTCAGTAGTAGACATGTCGTGCCAAGTAGCCCCAGACTCACTCCCAAATTCCCTTCCTGTCCGTCCCCGTCCCCCTCCAGTCCCAGGACCAAAACCACCACTGTGCTCCAAGAGAGACCTGCCAGTCCCTTCAGAGAGCAGGCCAGTCTAGCTGACTGCTCGCTCTCCTCCAGCCCCTCCAGGCAGCTGTCCCAACCCACCAGAGCCTTCCAGCCCCCCCTGGACCCCATCGTCCACATCATCCAAGGATCACCCCTCCAGCAGCATGCACGTTCGCTGCAGCCCCCCGAGAGTCCCCGCATGGCGAGGAGGAACCTGGAGCTGAATGGCAGCGGTGGAGGGTGCAGCAGTATGAGAGAGCTGCCCCCTCTTAGCCCCTCTCTGGCTCGGAGGGGGGTCCCGGTACTTCCAGGGGCTCTCCCAGGGACCATACCCACCTTGAGGACTCCTGATAGCCCCTCAAGTTTGGGTAGGTTTGTCCCAGAGAGTCCAAGGCTTCGCCGCAAGTCTGGATCTACATCTGAGGAGCCGACGTGCAGCAGGGGGATCAGAGCCCGCAGCCCGTCGCCGACCTCCATGATGATGGATGGCGGGGGTTCAGGAGGCCGAAAGGCAAGCTTTGGGAATTCCTTGTCGCCTGCTTACAGTCTGGGGTCCTTGCCCGGTTCGTCCCCCGTGTCCAGCCCCAGGAGCCACAGGAAGATGTCTTCAGGGAGACCTCACCCAGGGATGAGGGAGAGGAAGAACAGCATCAGCGAGATCAGTGACAACGAGGACGAGCTGCTGGAGTATCACCGACGGCAGAGAGAGGAGCGGCTCAGAGAGCAGGAGATGGAGAGACTGGTGAGTCACAAACACACGTCACTCTTTCATGAACCTGACAAACCAAGATGAGAGATTTCATCTTCTGATTAGACTGACTGAGAATTTTTTTACTCATTTAATCAAAATCACGTCAGAGTTTTAACAGTTTTTGCAGATATTTCTGATCTTACTGTTTCACAAAAGTTCATCCATCACCCAGTTTACAAACCAATCATAACTTAGATTAGACTTGTCATACTTCATCGTCCCTAAGGCAACATTTCCCAAAGGCAGTAGTGCAAATCAAAACAAACGGCACATTGCAACCTGGTGGAACATAGCAAACACATTAACAGCAAAAGTGGCAACTGAACTATCCATTTATCTCTAAGTTTCATGGTTTTTAAGACGTTAAAATGTAGAAAATGTTTTAGAATAAGCCATAACAAGCTTTTAGAGGCAGAGGCAGGATCTTACAATCACTTGTTTTGGTTCCACCATCAGTCAGAGAGTCAAAAGATCTATCCAAACCCACAAAATCAAAGAAAATCTGCAAATTCTTCCATTTTATCAGCAGATTTTACCTTAAGAAATGACTTCAATTAGCAAACCAGCTCCGATAGTGATATCCAGTTATATTCTGTCCATTAACTGATCACTTGTGTGTTAATATTATCACTGTTTCTGCTGCATTTTGTTTATTTATGTATATTTTTTCATTCATGTTGTCGTTTTTGTTTTTTTAAAGTTATATTTTTGGGCATTTTTGCCTTTAATGGGCAGGACAGCTGAAGAGAGACAGGTAATGTGGGGAGTAGACAGTGGGGGAAGACATGCAGTAAATGGTCGAGGCTGGAAATCGAGCCTGCGACCCCTGCAACGAGGACTATAGCTTCTGTATTATGGGCGCATGCTTGGACCACTAGGACAACGGTGCCCCGGTCTAGATTATGTTTGTGGTACGAGTATTATCATCCACCAGCATTTTGTTTGTCTTTGCTTGTTTGAAGGACGGTTTGTAAAGAGAGCAAAAGAGGCAGAACATGTTGGCTAAATGCAATCATTAGATGTGCTGTTAGCTATTTAAAGACAGTTTAGCTTTAATTAATGTCTTTAAACAGACATCTGCATGAAAACACAGCTCTTGGATATCTCCTCATGTCACTTGTCTGACCTTCCACAATAAAGTGCTGCAAGGTGGAAGTCTGGAAAAAGTTGACCCTGCAATTTCAATACATCATAAGTTATCTGATTGATTGATTAGTGCAGATATTTGTGTGTCTATTGTTGATTTGGTTTGGTTCTTGACGTCTCCTGACACAACCTTCTCATTTCTTTCTATAATCAGACTTTATGCAATCCTATATTTGTGCAAATAAATAAATAAATCGCCCACAGAGGTTGCATCCTTGTCAGACAGGATCAGAGATTGCTCACCAGCTAATAGATCCAGTGCTGCTTGCAAGTTGAACTTTAATTACAACTCATGCCTGCTGAGAGTCCAGACATCAAAGTGAGGCGACCTTTAAACCCTGATGTTGGACAGAGCATGAACTTTGGTACTTGCTGATAACTGCTGTATTTAAGGTGTTTCAGGTCCAGGTGTAGATACTAGATCTACTGTAGCTGTGTGTTCTGGGACTTAAGACAATAAATGTCCTCAAAAGTCATCAACTTTGGCATGCCTAAGCTGCATCGTTCTTCTGCTGTAGGTTTTCTGTGGATGTATTCGGGGTATACTGCTGTTTATAAAGACGAGACTCCTTCCCTGAGCTCCTGACAGGGATGAGAGGACTTTTAAGAGCTTATTAAATTAGCACTATCTCTGCATTACTGAGCACACTGCTGCTGATGAGCTTTGGATTAGACTTTCCGGCTGGTTTGAGAAGTTTCATCCTCTTGAAATGAGATTTCCTTTTTAAAAATGAAGCCTTCGTATGTTTTAATATTTCGTCTGACAAAGAAAATCTCCGAAGTGTGGTGAGGCAGGATTTCAGCGAGGATCTTAAGGCATGTCAGGACTTCGCCTGGAGCTCCGTCTCACCCTTCTGAGAGAGTTTCATTAGTTTGATGATCACTGGAGGAGCTGAGATGCAGAGCTTCGGTCTGTGTTGTTTCCTGGATGACGGCTCTGAAAGGATTGCAGTATCCGTGTGTTTGTTTGGAAAAGGAGGAGTAACCCTGCCTGTAAACCTCCTCAGTGAGCTGTCTGTAACTTGGCCTGCTAAACTGCTGCTGTCATGCCGTCTCGGGGTACCCTGATGCACCCATAGCAACCGCATTGTTTGTTGTTTCCTCCACTGAGCCGAGCGGGGGAGGGAGCTGTGTTAGACATCTTGAACTTGTCTGCCGGTCTGAAAGAAGCCGCTGAGACAAAGTCCTTTAAAAGGTCTTTATGTGTGTGTGTGTGTGTGCGTGAGAAGCCGTTTGTTCTCCCGGCTTGTAATTACAAACTCAGGTTGTGTTTTTCAGAGTGAGAGAGTGAGTGACGGAGAACATGCCCTCTGTCTCTGTGCAGCAGGTCTCGTCTTGGACCTCCTATAGAGACATGGCAGCAACACAGACCTGAACACTGAGCTGTGTTTAACCCTTCACAGAGGGCCAGACAGGAAGCTGCTCTGACTTCAAACAGAAGAGACCGGTCTGTCCATCATTATGGAGAACAAGTTTTCCTCTTCTTGTTTTCTTTCTCAGACTTTCTGACCTCCTTTCAAATTTCCTTGTGCATTTTTAGATGCATATAGCACCAAATCCCAACAAATATTATCCTCAGACTCTTTCCAAACAGAGCAGGTCTAGACCGTACTCTATGTTCTATTATTAACTAAGACCCAACATGAAGCAGTGTTATTTTTAGCGCTATTTTACAGTTAGTCTTAGTCTTTAGACGAAAATGCCTGTTAGTTTTAGACACATTTTAATCTTTTCAGCCCTTTATAGTTTCAGTCTAGTTTTAGTTGACGAAAACTCAAAACATTTTAGTCTTTGATTTTTGCCAAAACATCTTCACTCTTTAAATAATTAATGTAGTCGATCAGATATCGGTATCAGGGTTATACCAAGTCAAGTCAAGTCAAGTCAAGTCAACTTTATTTATACAGCACATTTAAAAACAACCAGTGTTGGCCAAAGTACTTTGCAAGGTAAGAAGTAAAAAGTACATGAAGACAACAATAAACAACAACATAACAGGATATTAATGTCCTCTTCACGAGGAGAAGGCCAAAGAGAAGAGATGTGTCTTCAACAAAGATTTAAAACATTCAACAGTTGGGGCCGATCTTAATTGGAGTGGCAAGCCATTCCAGAGCTTGGGGGCTGCTGCTGCAAAGGCTCGGTCTCCCCGGGTTTTAAGGCGACTTTTAGGCACATCCAGGAGCAGCTGGTTTGTTGACCTCAGCGCTCGGGTTGGGTTGTGAGCATGGAGAAGATCAGCCAAGTAGGATGGAGCCAATCCATTTAGGGCCTTGTACGTTAAAAGTGCAACTTTAAAATCAATCCTGTGACGGACTGGGAGCCAGTGGAGAGCACGCAGCACAGGTGTGATGTGCTCCCTCTTTTTCCTGCCAGTCAGGGGGAGAGCTGCCGCATTTTGTACAAGCTGCAGGCGCTGAATAGACACCATGTCTAAAGGCTGATTTATACTTCTGCGTCGCCCCTACGCAGCAGGGGCTGACGCGGACATGAGCCCCACATACTTGTGTGTCGATGTGTCCGTGTCGCGCAGCAATTCTCCTCCGAAACGCCTGAGGGCAGTGTGGTCTCTCTGATAGCCGGTCGCCTGCTTCCGGTCCTGCTACGATCTCTGTTTACTTTTCCTCATCGATTCAGAGCGTGTTCTGTTAATCTACAGCTGATACATGTTGCTGTTTATCATACAGACATGATTACATGAAGAATAGAGAGGAGGAGATGAAATACACGGCCGATGTGTGGCCGATGTCCGGGATCCCGGAAGTGTGAATGCGGGAAAGACAAAGCCGTCGAGCGGACCAATCACAGAGCTTGCGGTCCGCGTCGGCTCTACGCGTAGTTACATTTTGGAGGAGGTGCACGTCAGCTACGTGCGTAGGCCTCTGCGTAGGTACGGGAGCTATGCGGACCTACGGCGTAGGCTACGCCGTCGATTCGACGCAGAAGTATAAATCAGCCTTAAGCCCACATACAAAGAATTACAATAATCAAGCCTAGCCATAATAAAGGCATGTACAACTCTCTCTAGGTCCTTAGGAGGGAGATATGCCTTCACCTTCGCTATGAGTCTCAGCTCGAAGAAGCTGGACTGAACCACAGAAGAGATTTGTTTCCCAAATTTGAAGGCTCTGTCAAAATGAACTCCAAGGCTCTTTACAGAGGAGTGAACATTTACTGCGAGAGGGCTGAGAGTGCTCCCATCGAACTGTTGGGGCTGTCCAAATACAATGACCTCAGTCTTTTCCTCATTAAGGTGCAGAAAATTTAGGCTCAGCCATAACTTTACATCTCTCAAACAGTTGAAGAAGGACTGCAGGGATCCATTCCTCTTTAAGCTGAACGGCATATAAATTTGCACATCATCAGCATAACAATGAAATGAGATGCCATATTTCTGGAAAATAGATCCCAGGGGCAGCATATACAATGAGAACAGGATAGGGCCCAAAACAGACCCCTGAGGAACACCACAAGTAAGAGGGGCTGTCTCAGAGGAAAAAAGTGTTCAAATCGTCAACACTCCTTAAACACTTATGCTTGTGTAATATTTTAAATTCAATAATTCAGCCTGGCCCTGCTAAAACGTCATAAGAAAACATTCTTGAAGTGACCACTGTGAGTGTATTCTGATTCTCTTGACTCACAGAAAAATGCCATGAAAGGACTGTATTGCACATTTACGACGGTCCTTGAATGCACCTGCAGTGACAGGCGCACTGGACAGACAGTCAGTTCACGGCACTCTGAAATGCATCTGCATCTTTCAACAAGGAGTTGATCCAAACTTACTAAATGTGTCTGATGTTTCACCAAACTGGAATAAATCAAGCTGTAGACGCCAAGCTTTTTACGGTCATAGTGGCAAAAACATCAAACATCAAATATGAAACAGACGTCCCCCGGTTGTGTCTTTGTCATTAACGCACACCAGGGGGTAAAAATCCTCAATGAAGATGAGACAGATGCATGGAGGTGAGGAGAGCTGGTTCATAAAGCACACCTGCTGCAGGTAGAGACCAAGCTAACACTGAGCCCCTCAGATAAGAACTCAGCCTGTCACAGGAAGTCATCTCGCCATCTTTAAAGACACACAGCGAGGAAACATGGATTTCGAATGACCGACGATCCGCCACTCAACTTTTCGTCTCGTCATCGTCTCATCAACAAAATCAAAGCATATTTTCGTCAGAGTTTTTGTTATCAGTGATGCTCTTTAGCTCGTCATAGTCTCGTTTTTGTCATGAAAAAATGAGTCATTGACGAACATTTATCGTCATAATTTCATTAACGAAATTAACACTCACATCAAGACAGGATAAGATCCAGTCCCATCTTACAGACAGGACTCAGTCTGATCTCATCTTAATCCACCATGAGCAGAGCACTTTGCAGCATTTAGCAAGTTACAGTGGCAAGGACAAACTTCCTTTAACATGCAGAAACCTCCAACAGGCGTGCTGTCAGTGCAGCAGCTAGTCCTCAGAGGAAGCTGTAAAAGCTGCTTTCACTCCTCTTCTAATGAGTAACAGTTTGTCATATGTTACAGGCTCTTTGCACATGCTCAGATGAACCTTCAGGTACTTCAGTAAGTCTCTCTTTTTGTTCATACTGAGATTTCATTAACCACACCAGACTTTGGACTTGAACAACTTTCAGGCGCACAAAAAATATTGACAAGAGAAATGAGCAAACAGCCGCAGCACAGAGGGTCAAGACCACCTGAATGTGGAGTAAATAAGTCGTACAGGGACACGCTGGAGCTGCCTGGTACACGGCGTCTCCTCTCCTCTGCAGGCTGTGATGGGGTTGTGTTTTTTAGAGGCAGGAACTCGCAGCAGCAGCTCAGTGAGGAGGAGGAGGAGGAAGAGGCAGGGCGGGGAGCTGCAGGGCCTGTAATTAGTCACAGTTGACTCACTGTCATGACAGATTTTTCTTGCCCCACAGCGTCTGCATTCAAAGCATTTCACACACAGCCTGCTACTCATTCACACAACTGATTACCTAAAAACAAAGTTGTGTGAACAGGGATGCTCGGAGAAGTTGATTCAGGGAAGAGACTCTTATTGTGAAATCAACAGGAGTACACAGCTCAGAGGCAGCGGGAGGCAGCGGGGAGATTACAGCGACGCTCAAACTCTGAAGAAATTATATTCTGAACGAGGTTTGGTCTGTTGGTGTGCAGATAAATTTCACTGTGGGACTGATACCTAATTTCTTCTTGTAGCATCTGCTCCAGGAGGTCTGGATTTCAGTATGAGACGTGTTGGAAGTGTTGACCAATCAGGTGTCAGCAGGTTGAAGTTTGTATGTGGAGCAAAAGCAGGCAGAATGCAATCAGCTGCAACCAGAACCCGGCTACTGTCAGTGTGTGCAAGTGCTGCTAACAATTTTGCAAACATTTTAACACTTCACACTTTGTCAGCTCAGACAATCAGTGTCCTGATTTCCTGACTTCCTTGAATGCATCAGACTTTCTTCTTCTCTTGAGGTCAGACCTGACTAATTTGACTTTTTAATCTTTACAAATCTGCACGATAAAGTTGTTTTGACATTTATTGAATTGTTTTTTCATGTCCATGCTGCTGAAGCACGCCAGAGTAGAGAGAGTAAGGAGCCGTGAAAACAAATCCGTGCTCTGCAGACAGTGAATAAAGCTGGCGCTCACACTGGCTGCACCTGCAGAGCGTTTTAATTTCCTGTGATGAAAACAAAGAAGAAACAGAGGAATAAACAAACATGCACCTGTCTTAAATCTCAGCTGCTGGTTCTGATTATTCCAAAGATCACATATTCACATAATTAAAAGATGTCCCGCTCAGCAGTGAAACCTCAAACACAACATCTAGTTTTGTGTTTTCCATCGGGGCCGCGGGGTGAGTGCTCTCTAATGACCCGTCTGTTTCCTGTGATCCAAGCTGTCCGGCCTGGCACGACTCGCTCCACATGGCCGTCTGACTGACACGCTGACTTGGCAAACACACTTGGCGTAAGAGCTGAGTCGCAGCGTGCCTCGTCTGTGGCACTCATGCACACACACACACCGAACACACACGGTTCTTCTGTCCACATATACTGACCTTATCGTTCCTGTGACGGCTGCAGCGCTGGTTTTAAAATCAGACTGCGGTGTGTTTGTGCTCTGAATGAACGTAATCTGAGTGTTTCTGTTATCTGAGCATTGAATAAGTTGCATGTAGCTTTAAATGCAACTTTTCTTTTTTGCTTCGAATGCTTTAAAGCTTCTCTCTCAACCCTGAAAGATTGATGACAAAGACGCTCGATACCTCTTTGAGTTTTTTAGTAAATACATCATCGTGAAGAACGGCTCATTAATCAAACTGGACAAACTTCTTTAGTTTATTAACATGACCTGAGTTGAACGTCTGTCTGGTGTCACACAGAGGTTTTATCTTCATGTTTTGGTGATTATAAAAACACTGAATGAAGCAGTTTGACTTCATAATGTTTCCATCAAGAGTGAAATATCTTTCCTCCTCTTCAGAACAAACTGACCTTGTAACTGAAAACTATAAAGACATCAGTTTGTGTTTGAATCAGTAAATATTGGACACACTTTGGTGAACATAGCTAACATCAGGAGAGTTGAAAGTAAAGCTGATGCAGATGATTGTAGCTCAGGTTAAAGGTGAGAATGCTTTCAGGTTTGCTGCTCACAAGAGTTTTAACTCAACTCTATTAATACAGCACCTTTCATACATACAAGCACACAGCCCAAAGTTTGTCACAAAATAACAGAGACAGGAAACAACAGAAATGGTAAAATAATAAAAGACACAATCATACACTATATTACCAAAAGTATTCGCTCACCTGCCTTGACTCACATATGAACTTAAGTGCCATCCCATTCCTAACCCATAGGGTTCAATATGATGTCGGTCCACCTTTTTCAGCTATTACAGCTTCAACTCTTCTGGGAAGGCTGTCCACAAGGTTGAGGAGTGTGTTTATAGGAATTTTTGACCATTCTTCCAAAAGCGCATTGGTGAGGTCACACACTGATGTTGGTCGAGAAGGCCTGGCTCTCAGTCTCCGCTCTAATTCATCCCAAAGGTGTTCTATCGGGTTCAGGTCATGACTCTGTGCAGGCCAGTCAAGTTCATCCACACCAGACTCTGTCATCCATGTCTTTATGGACCCTGCTGTGTGCACTGGTGCACAGTCATGTTGGAAGAGGAAGGGGCCCGCTCCAAACTGTTTCCACAAGGTTGGGAGCATGGAATTGTCCAAAATGGTTTGGTATCCTGAGGCATTCAAAGTTCCTTTCACTGGAACTAAGGGGCCAACCCCAGCTCCTGAAAAACAACCCCACACCATAATTCCTCCTCCACCAAATTTCACACTTGGCACAATGCAGTCCGAAATGTACCGTTCTCCTGGCAACCTCCAAACCCAGACTCGTCCATCAGATTGCCAGATGGAAAAGCGTGATTCATCACTCCAGAGAACGCGACTCCACTGCTCTATGGTCCAGTGGCGGCGTGCTTTACACCACTGCATCCGATGCTTTGCATTGCACTTGGTGATGCATGGCTTGGATGCAGCTGCTCGGCCATGGAAATCCATTCCATGAAGCTCTCTGCGTACTGTACTTGGGCTAATCTGAAGGCCACATGAAGTTTGGAGCTCTGTAGCAATTGACTGTGCAGAAAGTCAGCGACCTCTTTGCACTATGCGCCTCAGCATCCGCTGACCCCTCTCTGTCAGTTTACATGGCCTACCACTTCATGGCTGAGTTGCTGTTGTTCCCAAACTCTTCCATGTTCTTATAATAAAGCTGACAGTTGACTGTGAAATATTTAGGAGCGAGGAAATTTCACGACTGGATTTATTGCACAGGTGGCATCCTATGACAGTTCCACGCTGGAACTCACTGAGCTCCTGAGAGCGGCCCATTCTTTCACAAATGTTTGTAAAAACAGTCTGCATGCCTAGGTGCTTGATTTTATACACCTGTGGCCAGGCCAAGTGATTAGGACACCTGATTCTGATCATTTGGATGGGTGAGCGAATACTTTTGGTAATATAGTGTAGATAAAAGACTTAAAAATAAAAATAAAATCAATACAGTAACATTAATAATTATCACACATTATCGGCCAGCCATTACATGTTGTTTCTATTGAGTACTGATGCCTTCAGCTCGTCCTTTTTATGCACCCTTGAGGAGAACTAACCATTACTCCAAATCTTTTATCCCATCTGCTATCAGGCTTTTAAACTCAGACAATATTTTAGTTATTTTAAATAACATTGGTAGGACAAAGTAGATTATATTGTCTTTCAATCTTTGTCTTATCTTACTGTTATTTATTACACTTCATATAAACTAAATTAACTTATTAGCTGTCCTTCACATTAACCTCTGGTCTAATGTACAGATCTGGTGCTTGACTTGTAGCATGTATGTATGATGGATATGTTGTAAATGTTAAATGTTGTATGGTAAGCTATAAATGAATTGCCCCTCTTGGGATGAATAAAGTTGTCTGAATCTGAATCTGAATACAAGTAATAAAATAAGGAAGAGTAGAAAGCAAAATTGAAAATCAGTTAAAGTTAAAAAGATCTGAAAAAATACAAAAAAGGAAATGAATGAATAACTAAATAAGATCAATAAATGGGTAAATGGCGCCCTCCAGAACTTCCATAGCACTTGGGATGGTTTCCTGAACTTTGTCAGGGATCTTGATGGGCTGCAGTTGGACTGATTAACATCCAGCAGATATGATACACTGTTAAAATACTTTGACTGGCAACACTTCACATATGTGTGCAACTGGAGCGCGCGCCCCCCCCCCCTCCCATGTATGTGTGTGTGAGTGTGTGTGTGTATGTTTATGTGTTTTTGTTTTGTTTGCTTTTGTTATTTTTTCTAACATTTTAATTCACTCCTCAATTTCCTACTTATTGAATATTATTATTATTATTTAATGATTGTACTTGCTCTATTTACCTATTTTTGATTTTTTTGGGAGGGTTCTGTTGTTGGTTTAGTGGTGTCTGGTACGTTCCACCAGCACCCTTGATGTTCCTTTCTAATCTAATTTTGACTATACTATGGATATTTGTGTCTATATTCAACATTGTATCCCCGATTCTTATGAATGTATGTCCATGAAAAATCAATAAAAATATATTAAAAAAAAAAAAAAAAAAAAAGATAAATAAATGTTAAAATAATGATTGTAATAAAGACACTGAGTTATCTGCTGAGATCCTCTCCTCCAAAAAAAGACAAACTCAGTCGATAAAATTTGAGACCCGTTGGCAGGACTTTAGTGGCAGGGCGCCAAGATGGTGCAACTTTATCTCTGCTAAATTCTCTCCTCACCTTTTACAAGGCTGGTAATTAAACCTTCACAGTTACAGTTTAAAGAAACAGTTTCCTCACAGATGGGATCAGTTTGAGCGACAGGACGGGAAACACAAGATGTCTACAAGAAAGCTGAAATGTTTTAAAGGTGACATATCACGCTTTTTTCATCAACATATATATTGGTCTAAGAGGTCCCCAAAACATGTCTTTAAAGTTTATGCTCAAAAAAACACTTTGAAATCAGATTTTGGCATGCCTGAAAATCCCTCTTCTTCAGTCCTCCTCAGAACACTCTGGCTGTTTCCGAAATCGCCTGCTATACTAGCAGTATGTACTGATTTGTCCAAAATTCAGTATGTAGTAAGTAGTATGTGAACGAGAGCAAATTCTGCAGTATGCCAAAACTCCCCGGATGTCTACTGATTCAGGAAAATATCTCAGCATGCATCAGACCAGTCTGCCTCGCGTACTGTTTCCCACAATGCACAGCGCTCGTTCTGCTTTTTCTTTTTCCTTATTTTTTGACGGGGGGAAATTCGTTTTTGGGTGCTTTGAAAGTTATCAAATTACATATAAACCACTTCCTAACTTTTTAAATCATAAATGGATGCTAAATAAGCATTTTATTTATCGGCTTCGCCGTTGTTTACTTCCGCTTTCTGAAACCGGAAATCCAGCGAAGTCTGGCTCAGCATGCTGCATGACAGATCAGACAGAACAGTCATACTACATACTAAATTCAAACGCAGTATGTAGTAGGCAATACCTACTGCCTACTACATTAGTAAGTAGTATGTAGCAGGCCATTTCGGAAACAGCCTTCGTTTTCCCTCTGACCACGCCCACTCAGGAAGTGGATGTGCCTCGGCTGTCCAGCACGTTGATCTAATGTTTACATGTTGGCTGAATATACACGGCTGCTCAGAGATCACTGAATCTGATCCTGACGGAGAGGCGCCTGCAGCAGGACCTTTCTGAACCATTGGTCACAGATTTAGTGTTTCTTGTTGTTTTATTTATCAGTATGTAGACGTGTGTCTTGGTACACAGCTACCAACATGTAGCTATGTGGCTATGCTAACTAGCGCTAGCACTTATCCATGACAAATAAAAATCATCCACTAGATCTTCAAATCTGCAGACGTGGGGAGTAAAACCGACCTTTGTGTTTATTAAGACAGCCTACAACTAGCATGCCTCCCTCCTAAGCTCCTTGTTAGCACACATTTGTGCAGGTAATGATAAACAGAGGAGGGGATTCAGTATTATTTTATACAGTCTATGGGCTGAACAAGCTCCGAGCTCTGACTCCGTGACAGACCGGATATTGTTGTTACGTAACAAAAACACTGAAGTCTGAAACGGCTCGTTTCACACACATTTACAGAAAGGTGGAGAAATCAGAACAGGGGCAGAATGGATTTATTTCTTTCTCGGGGGGTTTGTAGACATGCCAGGGAAACATATTTCAGGTAGAGAACCATTAAAAAGTCAATTTTGCATGATATGTCACCTTTAATGGATATTACACGATCCAAAAACTGCAGATTGATTGATGCAAACTTTTTATGCAGCGTTGTGTCTGTCGCTCACATTCAACTGCTGAACTTCTACTTAACAACAAAGTAAGACAGTGCTCCGTCAGTTTGTATTCTTAAGGTCTTGACTCCTTCCTCCTCTAAAACACTCAGCGATACATCATCTCTGTGAGCTTCTGTTTGACGTCCGCTGTAATTAGCTGACTGGACCTGATTGTGTTGTGAAAGCTCGGAGGGGGCCGACTCAGCCAGCGTCCTGTGGTGGAGCAGATGTGTTGTTTCCAGCTCCTGCAGGTCGGTGTAGGTCATAAGTTGCATCTTTAATGACGTCCAACATGAAGCTTTATCCTACACACACTGCTATCTGAGTGAGCTGGAGTCTGTTTGTAATACTGCTCCTGAAATATGAGTGTTGAATCTCAGTTTATAAGGTTTTGCTTGAAGCAGCGTTTTGATTTAGTAGCATTTTTCTTCATCAAACAAGAACCTGAACTACTCTGTCTCTTTCTCCCTCTTTCACAAACACTCTGTCTTTCTGTCGGCCTCCAAGGTGAAAGGTCTGCAAGAAGCATGATGTGTGCTGCCTTACACTCGTCACTGCTGGCCTCAGTTGTCTGTTTTATATTTGGTACAGTCCTGTTTGTCTTACGGAAACGTCCTTGTACATGTTGTGACAAAAACACAGACACAGTTACCCTTGTGCAAGACTCCTCCACGCCTCCTGCAAGCTTTATCAAAGCCCCACCCCTCACTTAAATCAAATGTAGAGTTTCATGTTGTGAGAGATTGTCTGACAGAGAAACCCTCCTGCTGTGAGGTGCATGTATGAAAAGCAGAAATATCAGGGCCCGTGTGTCCCAAAATGATCTAGAAACCGAGGAGTTCATGATTGAAAGTCTCTCCTGCATGGTTAGTATCGTCCCTGCAGACTGAAACAGTTTGCACTCTCAAATAGGACTCCACCAACATTTCATACAAAGCTGCTGTGAGACACCAAACCTGCCCACCTCGTCTGCCAAATATATCCTGCACCTCCTCTGCTCAAACCCTCTGACCTGCGGGTGAGACTTTTACAGCATTGCACAAACTTTTCTGTAATTTTCTGCAGAGACAAAAAAAAATGTGCACCACAAAAATGTTTAGACTTCAAGCTGAACCTGCTTATTTGAGTGTTTGTCTCTGTGCAAACCGTCATTTCGCTGATTACTATCATTCTTATGGTGAACAAACTGAGCAGACGGGGACAGATGACACGGCTGAGTCGACTCCTCTGTGGATCTTTTATCTGGGACAGAGATAAATCCGTTTCTCTCTCCGTTCCAAAGGAAAGCTGCGTAATCCAGTCTTGAGACAGCAGCAACAAATATGCCACGTGTTGGATTTTCTGCTCTGAAAACACGGACGCGGCACGATCGCTGGATGCTTGGCTGCTTTGATTCTCTGTGTCGTGTTTTTAGTTGACAGCAGACGAGGCGGCAGTTCGAAGCTTCAGCTGCATTGTAGTTTCTGTATTCTTAATTAAGTGAAGTGCAGCCTGCTGTTTGGTGACCTCTCCACTAGAGGGGGTCGTGTTACTGTTCAGTGAAACAGAAGAAATTCACCTCCACACTGAGTGTTCTGAAGACTTGATCAGGCTGAGAGTTCATGAACAAGAGGATAAAGAGCCTACATGTTTGAAACAGAAATAGGATGAATGATTTAAGTTATAAAGCTTTTTAAAGACACATTTTCTGGTACCAGACTGATTTCCTCCAGTGAGGTCAGAGATCAGCAGCTATGCTACGTTCAGCAAGATTCGTAAAAAGCTGGTTAACACAAAGATTGATGGATCTTTCTTTAACTTATAGCAAAGCTTGTAGTTTGTGAAGTGCAGGAGTTATTTGAATATACTGAAGAAGGTGATAAATTGTGAAATATTCAAGATCTGTTCATGCAAAACTCAGCAAATATGACTTAAACCACCATCAAGAAGTATTGCTTGCTATCTTTTATTTTTTTAAAGAAAGGAAATGAAAGCTTTCTGTTATATTCTCAGAAGAAATATTAAACATACACTACCAGTCAAAAGTTTGGACACCTTCTCATTCAATGGTTTTTATTTATTTTATTTATTTTCAACATTGTAGATTAATACTGAAGACATCAAAACTATGAAATAATCTGGTTTTGCCATAATCTGGATTACAACAGTAGTCAAATAGGGCTATCCATTGTGAACTAACCCTACCTCTGAACAACACAACTGATGGTCTCAAACACATTAAGAAGGCAAGTCATTCTACAAATGAACTCTTGACAAGGCTCATGTTCATTAGAAACCATTCCAGGAGACCACTTCATGAAGCAGACTGAGAGAGTACCAAGAGTGTGCAAAGCTGTCATGAAGGGAAAAGGGGTCTACTTTACAGAATCTAAAATATAAAACAGATTCTGCTTTGTTTAACACTATTTTGCTCATTCAATAATTCCATATATGTTCTTTCATAGTTTTGATGTCTTCAGTATTAATCTACAGTGTTTACAATCATTAAAATAAATACAAAACCTTGAATGAGAAGGTGTTTCCAAAGTTTTGACTGGTAGTGTGTATGCAAAAAAATAAGCAAACAAACAAACAAAAAGAGCCCTTTACACTCCTGAAGATTTCAATACATTTTATGAGTGCCTGCAGGGAGGAGAAGGGGACCTCTGTAGACAACACGTGATGTAAAAAGAACACTTATGTTTACAAGATATTCAAGATGCAGTCAGAAGCTACCATGAAAGCGTTAGCCCTTATTTCAGTGCTACATGTGAAGTGTCATATTCACAGAATCTATAAACGAGTGGAAAAGAAGCAGAAAGAGTTTCAAGCAGCTTCATTATGTGCATGAAGATCGGCTGTATATGCACCAGGTTGAACGTTATAAAAGTCTTCACCTGCTCCGTCTAACTCTTGTGGAGTTTCAGCTGAAGCAGGGTGAAATATTCAGCAGTTTGCAGACACTCATGCGTACCCTGAAAATGTAAAAACTGTCAGCGCGTAAATGAAAAACAGCAGCAGGGTAATTCAGACTGCAGAGACTCCTTAAAACTGTTCAAATGAATAGATGTTTAAAAGTTTCCTCTTCATTTGCTGCAAACTATCAGAAGAACAAGAACATGACTCAGCTCAGTGTGCAAAAATCTAACTCTGTCCATGGCAGGCTCTTCGTCTTTCAGCACATTGCTGAGTCTTCTGCGTGTTCTGCATTTGACAGCTGAAACAGAAGTCATCAAACCTTTGGCCCGGATTAAATTTATCCTCCTATTTTGAGTAAAGCTCCCGTCAGAGCCTGCAGCGTGAAGTTCTACTTCTAAACTCAGCCCCTCGACTTTTCTTAGAAAGCCTCCTCCTCCTCCTGCAGGCCGTCCCCGCACATTATGATCTCTGACTCCGCCCCCTTCTACCGCAGAGTCCTCACCTCCTCACAAGACCTGGGTTGGGGGTGGAGGTGGGGGGTGCAGCCTGCTCTCCATCCGTCCTAAAGTAGAACAGCCAGTTGTGGAGTCACTTTACAGTCCAGGAGGAGCCGCTCAGCAGAAACATCTTCTCGGAGCTTTAGCTCTCAGGTTTAGTGTGTTTAAGTGAGTGTGTGTTTGGATGTGTGTGTGTGATGGATCGTACTATATGCTGGACGGCAGGAGGGACAGTACCGGCTCTGAGGCGGGTCAGAGCCGGGAGCAGGCGGTGCTGTACCTGTTGGCTCTGGCTCAGGAGAAGCCGGTGTTTGTGCCAGCGTGGCGTCTCTCATGA